>NC_069504.1:613037400-613341900 GCF_027579735.1 Bombina bombina | reverse complement strand
CATTGACACTGTAATTCCTTTTTTACGCGTGGCATTAATTGATAGAGCATGACATCATTACAAAGCACAGCAACATATGGGGATGCTAAAAATGAAAGAAGAACTCTGGTCCCTAATTCCCATACTAGATGATGAGGAAATGCCATTATATAGGTGGACACTTTAAAGGAAACTAAGAAGAAAATTGGAAAGTTGTTTAAAATTGTATGCTCTATTTGAATTATGAATGAAAAATGTTGCAATGCATGTCCCTTTAATATTTAGTGTGAATTTTTGGAGGTTTGATTTTTTCAAACAATTATTCCTTTTCATATAATGTGCACCTCTAAAGGAAGAATATCCCTCAGGGAGACTGACAACCCTGTTACCTGTGAAGAAGCCAATCAGAGCTGTCTCCATGGTAAATTCACGTGCTTGAGCTCAATGTTATCTATATGAAACACGTGAACTAATGCTCTCTAGTGGTGAAAAACTATCAAAATGCATTTAGATTAGAGGCGGTCTTCAAGGTCTAAGAAATTAGCATATGAACCTCCTAGGTTTAGCTTTCAACTAAGAATACCAAGAGAACAAAGCAAAATTAGTGATAAAAGTAAATGGGAAAGTTGTTTAAAATTACATGCCCTATTTAAAACATGAAAGTTCTTTTGGACTTGAGTGTCCCTTTAAGCATTTTTGCCAAATTTGAAAAAGGGAAACTTTCGGCTAGATTTGGAGTTTTGTCGGTAAAGACTTGCGGTGCTAACGAGCCTTTTTTTTTCCAGCGCACCCTTAAGACAACGCTGGTATTACGAGTTTTCTGAATGGCTGCGTTAGCCTCAGAAAAGTGAGCGTTGAGCCAAATTTAGCTCCACTTCAACCCTCAATACCAGCGTTGCTTACGGTAGCGGTAAACTGGAAAAACGTGCTCGTGCACGATTTCCCCATAGGAAACAATGGGGCTGAGCTGGCTGAAAAAAACCTAACACTTGCAAAAAAGCAGCGTTCAGCTCCTAACGCAGCCCCATTGTTTCCTATGGGGAAACAGTTTTAAAGTCTACACCTAACACCCTAACATGAACCCCGAGTCTAAACACCCCTAATCTTACACTTATTAACCCCTAATCTGCCACCCCCGCTCTCGCTGACACCTGCATTATACTATTAACCCCTAATCTGCTGCTCCGGACACCGACGCCACCTACATTATAGCTATGAACCCCTAATCTGCTGTCCCTAACATCGCCGACACCTATATTATATTTATTAACCCCTAATCTGACCCCCCAACGTCGCCGCCACCTACCTACACTTATTAACCCCTAATCTGCCGACCGGACATCGCCGCCACTATAATAAATGTATTAACCCCTAAACCGCCGCACTCCCGCCTCGCAAACACTATAATAAATTTTATTAACTCCTAATCTGCCCTCCCTAACATCGCCGTCACCTACCTACAATTATTAACCCCTAATCTGCCGCCCCCAACGTTGCCGCTACTATAATAAAGTATTATTATACTTATTATATTAACCCCTAAACCTAAGTCTAACCCTAACCCTAACACCCCCCTAACTTAAATATAATTTAAATAAATCTAAATAAATTTACTATAATTAAATAAATTATTCCTATTTAAAACTAAATACTTAACTATAAAATAAACCCTAATATAGCTACAATATAACTAATAGTTACATTGTAGCTATTTTAGGATTTATATTTATTTTACAGACAACTTTGTATTTATTTTAACTAGGTACAATAGCTATTAAATAGTTAATACCTATTTAATAGCTACCTAGTTAAAATAATTACAAAATTCCCTGTAAAATAAATCCTAACCTAAGTTACAAATACTCCTAACACTACACTATCAATAAATTAATTAAATAAATTACCTACAATTATCTAAACTAAAATACAATTCAATAAACTAAACTATAGTACAAAAAAACCCACTAAATTACAAAAAATAAAAAAATATTACAATAAATTTAATCTAATTACAACTAATCTAAGCCCCTAATAAAATAAAAAAGCCCCCCAAAATAATAACATTTCCCTACCCTAAACTAAATTACAAATAGTAGTAATAAGTTCTTTTACCAGCCCTTTAAAGGGCTTTTTGCGGGGCATTGCCCAAAAGTAATCAGCTCTTTTACCTGTAAAAAAAAATACAAGACCCCCCCAACATTACAACCCACCACCCACACACCCCTACTCTAAAACCCACCCAATCCCCCCTTAAAAAAAAACTAACACTACCCCATTGAAGATCACCCTACCTTGAGCCGTGTTCACCCAGCCGGGCACCACTGGCCATCCGATCTGTCCAGTCTTCATCCGATGGGGCAGAAGAGGACATCCAGACCGAGAGAAGGCTTCATCCAAGCGGCATCTTCTATCTTCATCCATCCGGCGCTGAGCGGGTCCATCTTCAAGATATCCGACGCGGAGCATCCTCTTCTTTCCACGGCCGACGACTGAATGAAGGTTCCTTTAAATTATGTCATCCAAGATGGCGTCCCTCGAATTCCGATTGGCTGATAGTATTCTATCAGCCAATCAGAATTAAGGTAGGAAAAATCCGATTGGTTGATGCTATCAGCCAATTGGATTGAAGTTCAATTCGATTGGCTGATTGGATCAACCAATAGAATTGACCTAGCATTCTATTGGCTGATCCAATCAGCCAATCGGATTGAACTTCAATCCGATTGGCTGATAGCATCAACCAATCGGATTTCTCCTACCTTAATTCCGATTGGCTGATGGAATCCTATCAGCCAATCGGAATTCGAGGGACGCCATCTTGGATGACGTCATTTAAAGGAACCTTCATTCAGTCGTCGGCCGTGGAAAGAAGATGATGCTCCGCGTTGGATGTCTTGAAGATGGACCCGCTCCGCATGGATGAAGATAGAAGATGCCGCTTGGATAAAGCCTTCTCCCGGTCCGGATGTCCTCTACTGCCCCATCGGATGAAGACTTCTGGATGGATCGGATGACCAGTGGTGCCTGGCTGGGTGAAAACAGCTCAAGGTAGGGTGATCTTCAATGGTGTAGTGTTAGGTTTTTTTAAGGGGGGATCGGGTGGGTTGGGGTCTTGTATTTTTTTTACAGGTAAAAGAGCTAATTACTTTGGGGCAATGCCCCGCAAAAAGCCCTTTTAAGGGCTGGTAAAAGAGCTGATTACTTTTGTAATTTAGTATAGGGTAGGGAATTTTATTATTTTGGGGGGCTTTTTTATTTTATTAGGGGGCTTAGATTAGGTGTAATTAGATTAAAATTCTTGTAATATTTTTTTATTTTTTGTAATTTAGTTTTTTTTTTGTACTATAGTTTAGTTTATTTAATTGTATTTTAGTTTAGATAATTGTAAGTAATTTATTTAATTAATTTATTGATAGTGTAGTGTAGTGTAGGTGTATTTGTAACTTAGGTTAGGATTTATTTTACATGTTATTTTGTAATTATTTTAACTAGGTAGCTATTAAATAGTTATTAACTATTTAATAGCTATTGTACCTAGTTAAAATAAATAAATATAAATCCTAAAATAGCTACAATGTAACTATTAGTTATATTGTAGCTATATTAGGGTTTATTTTATAGGTAAGTATTTAGTTTTAAATAGGATTAATTTATTTAATTATAGTAATTTTATTTCGTTTTATTGAAATTATATTTAAGTTAGAGGGTGTTAGGATTAGGGTTAGATTTAGGTTTAGGGGTTAATAACTTTATTATAGTAGCGGCGACGTTGGGGGCAGCAGATTAGGGGTTAATAATTGTAGGTAGGTGGCGACGATGTTAGGGAGGGCAGATTAGGGGTTAATAAAATTTAACTAGTGTTTGCGAGGCGGGAGTGCAGCGGTTTAGGGGTTAATACATTTATTATAGTGGCGGCGATGTCCGGTCGGCAGATTAGGGGTTAATAAGTGTAGGTAGGTGGTGGTGACATTGGGGGACACAGATTAGGGGTTAATAAATATAATGTAGGTGTCGGCGATGTTAGGGACTGCATATTAGGGGTTCATAGCTATAATGTAGGTGGCGGCGGTGTCCGGTTGGCAGATTAGGGGTTAAATAATTTTATTATAGGGTTTGCGATGTGGGGGAGCCTCGGTTTAGGGGTTCATAGGTAGTTTATGGGTGTTAGTGTACTTTGTAGCACTGTAGTTAAGAGCTTTATGTTCCGGCGTTAGCCCATAAAACTCCTAACTACTGACTTTTCTATGCGGTAGGCGTCTTGGAGGTAGAGGCTGCACCACTCACTTTCTCCAAGACTCGTAATACCGGCGTTAGGAAAATCCCATTAAAAAGATAGGATACGCAATTGACGAAAGGGGATTTGCGGTAGCCTCGAGTCGCGGAAAAAAGTGAGCGGTACACCTGTACCTGCCAAACTCTAAATTCCAGCGGGCGTTAAAAAGCAGCATTAGGACCCTTAACGCTGCTTTTTAACCCCTTAAGGACCAGCGACGTACCTTGTATGTCGCTGGCCTTTTTTTGGGACTTGATTGTTTTATAGCGCGGTCTTGCCACCAGCTTTGTGACTGCTCTATTCCACAAAGCCTGCTGGAGGGAGGGCATTAATAGCCTGTTCTTGCTAGACTTGTGCTATTATGTCCTGAAAAAACCCTTAACGACCAGTGACATACAGGGTACATTGTGGTCATTAAGGGGTTAAGGCTAACGCAAAACTCTAAATCTAGGTGTTTGCCTTTCTCATTCAAATCAGTCAATTTACCTCAAGTTTCTTGTGCTTTCCATTTGAATATTAGCTATTGCCTACTCAAAAAACAGGTACAATTCCGCAAATACTTAATTCCAAAATCCAAATGTTCTGTAATCCAAACTTTTTAATTAATATTTTTTTTTTAAATAGCATTATCACAAATTACTATTTTTCACAATCTTCTCTGCCTGTGTCTTTGCTTTTTGTTTCTTTGTGTTCTAAAAATGTAAATAATAGTCTATATATTTATTTAAAACAACAAATATTACCTTTCTGATTACAGTAGTACTCTCTTCTCTTTCTGAAAGTGCTGTGTATGCAAAAGTATAAAAAATATATAAAACTACCTTTAGCTTACATAAAAAAATACCTTTAGTTTACATGTATAAGCTGTATTATGACCTGTAATTATTGCCTAAATGACATAGGATATTGTTGTTTACAATTGGTCCTATCGCCTCTCCAAACTATCCCATTTTAAAGATGCAAAGTATTTAAAATTCAAACTATTGCAAAATTCAAACCTTTTCCAGTCCCAAGCAGGTTTTCTACCTGTATTTCATGTTCGTTTTTACATTTTATCTGGATTTAAAAAGGTGGCATTTTTAAATGTTTTACACGACAAGCTAATTTAAATGTTTTTCTATTTTCATTTTAATTGTCATTTGTACTGTACAGAACAGATTCTTATCTATCAGAAATTAAATGCTAGATTGTGAAGGGTCTTAGTGTTATAATTAAAAATATACAACTTCAATTCATGATTTAAACTTACTGTACAAGAGAGTCAAATGTATCTATTTTTATTATTACATTACACTATTTGAAAGGGTGGTACGTCACAGTTATTTTTTTATTTTATTTTAGATAATCATTGGTTTGTATATAAAGAAAGATGTTCACCTCCCTTCTCCTCAATCTTCTTATCAAATGAAAAATTGTTGATAAGGCTTAGGTGCAGATAAACATGAGTGTAGCACTTGCTGAAAGGTCATGACCTGCCCATAAGGTGCCTCTTGTTATGCCTGACCTTCAGATTTTCATCATCAGATCGTCTGACAACTTAATAATGCAGAGGTGCTGGATTCATTTTTCCCCTCTGAGAAAGCCTGCATAGGACGCCCTTTTCTCTGATTATTCTTCTGCACTCTCGACTGCCCTTTATAAGCCAACCAGAACTCTATCAATCACGCTCTTCTCTCCTCTCTGCCTCAGCCCACAGACCAAGAGGCTCTAAAGCTGCTATGTGCTTTTTGCCTGGTATAATAATACAAAAACAATAAAAACTCTGCAACAAATAATACTTAAAGCTGCAATTCCTTTAAAGGATATTAGAAGCCAATGAAAAGCAGAGTCATCTTAAATATTTCATTCATAATGTTCATATGTGCATAGACAGTTTTATGTAATATTTACTAGGAGGAAACAAAACAGACTTTATTAAATAGCAAAAGGATTGTAGAATTAAATCTGCAGCAAGAAATAAATAACTATTTGAAGATTAATGTAAAGCATATTTTGTGCGCTGAATAAGGACTAGGTTACAAGTGGAGTGCAAATTAATGCTCCCGCTTGAGCGTTAATTTGCTAGAATTAAGATTTTTGCGTTTGTTGGGTTGCGCTCATATTATGAGTTGAAAGTAAACTGTTTTTGCTCTCGCGCTGACTAGATGAGCACAAAAATCCAAAGTTAGACTATCGTGTGCATGTTCACGTATTCCTCTATAGAAGTCAATGAAGAAACCTAACACCCCACTCCTGCGCAAACGCGATCGCATATTCTCATTTGTGCTAATCCAACATGAAAATATGAATATTTCACATTCCAATGTTGTGCACATACAAGCATATGTTTTATTTATTCATACATAAATATTTCTACATATATCTGATGTTATTTCTGCACAATATATATCTATACATATATATAGATATATATATATATATATATATATATATATATATATATAGTATATGTATATATATATATATATATATATATATATAATATATATATATATATATACATGATTATATATAGGTATATATATATATATATATATATAATATATATATATATATATATATATATATATATACATGATTTTATATATATATATATATATATATATATATATATATATATATATATATATATAAAAGAATATCTATTTAGAAATTCATAGAACATATTCTGCTATGTGCGGAATATTGGAATGTGAAATATTTAAATTAAATACATAGTTAAAACCTTTATTGCATGAATATTGCATAAATATGCTTTTACGTGTTTTCATTTACTAAAAAGGGACAGAAAACTTTCTTTCATGATTGGATAGAACATGCAATTTTAATCAACTTTCCAATTTACTTCCATTATCAAATTAGCTTTGTTCTCTTGTTATCCTTTGCTGAAGGAACAGCATCTTCCTAATCTCGTAAATTATTTTTTCTGTCTATGCACGGACTGTTTCGCTTGTGTCACCTGATAGTCTCACATGTGACTCGCCGAATTTGCGCATGCGCAATGACTGGGGGAAAGATAAAAACAAAACCTTTTTTTACGAATAAAGCAGCATAAATCTCAGTAACGCAGCCCCATTGATTCCTATGGGGAAACTAAAGTTATGTTTACACCTAACACCCTAACATGAACCCCGAGTCTAAACACCCCTAATCTTACATTTATTAACCCCTAATCTGCCACCCTGACATCGCTGACACTGACATTATACTTATTAACCCCTAATCTGCCGCTCCGGACATCGCCGCCACCTACATTATACTTATGAACCCCTAATCTGCTGCCCCCAACATCACCGACACATACATTATATTTATTAACCCCTAATCTGCTGCCCAAAACATTGTCAACACTTACATAATGTTATTAACCCCTAATATGCCTCTCCCAACGTCGCCACCACTATAATAAACATATTAACCCCTAAACCGCTGTACTCCCACATCGCAAACACTAGTTAAATAATATTATTCCATAATCTGCTGCCCCTAACATCGCTGCCACCTACCTATATTTATTAACCCCTAAACCTAAGTCTAACCCTAACCCTAACACCCCCTAACTTAAATATAATTAAAATAAATATAAATAAAACCTACAATTATTTCCTAAATTATTCCTATTTAAAACTAAATACTTACTTGTAAAAAAAAACCCTAAGATAGCTACAATATAACTAATAGTTACATTGTAGCTAGCTTAGGGTTTATTTTTATTTTACAGGCAAGTTTGTATTTATTTTAACTAGGTAGAATAGTTACTAAATAGTTATTAACTATTTACTAACTACCTAGCTAAAATAAATACAAATTGACCTGTAAAATAAAACCTAACCTAAGTTACACTAACACCTAACCTAAACCTACAATTAAATAAATTCCCTAAATTAAATACAATTAACTAAATTCAATAAAATTAGCTAAATTACAACAACCCCCCCCCCACACTAAATTACAGAAAATAAAAAACAAATTACAAGATCTTTAAACTAATTACACCTAATCTAATAGAACTATAAAAAAAAAAACACTCAAAATAATAAAAACCTCTAGCCTAAACTAAACTACCAATAGCCCTTAAAAGGGCCTTTTACGGGGCATTGCCCCAAATAAATCAGCTCTTTTACCTGTAAAAAAAAATACAAACAACCCCCCCAACAGTAAAACCCACCACCCACACAATCAACTCCCCAAATAAAACCCTAACTAAACTCCCCATTGCCCTGAAAAGGGCATTTGGATGGGCATTGCCCTTAAAAGGGTATTTAGCTCTATTGCTGCCCAAAGCCCTAACCTAAAAATAAAACCCACCCAATAAACCCTTAAAAAAACTAACACTAACCCCTTGAAGATCCACTTACAGTTTTTAAGATCCCACATCCATCCTCAACGAAGCTGGGAGAAGTCCTCATCGAAGCGGCAAGAAGTTCTCAACGAAGCAGGGAGAAGTCTTCATCCAAGCCGGGAGAAGTGGTCCTCCAGACGGGCAGAAGTCTTCATCCAGACGGCATCTTCTATCTTCATCCATCCGGTGCGGAGCAGGTCCATCTTCAAGACATCCGGTGTGGAGCATCCTCTTCCAACGACGACTACCCGAGAAATGAAGCTACCTTTAAGTGACATCATCCAAGATGGCGTCCCTTAGATTCCGATTGACTGATAGAATTCTATCAGCCAACTGGAATTAAGGTTGAAAAAATCAAGCAATCAGCCAATAGGATTAAAGTTCAATCATATTGGCTAATCCAATCAGCCAATAGGATTGAGCTTGCATTCTATTGGCTGTTCCATTCAATTTCCAATCAATTTTTTACAGGTAAAAGAGCTGATTTCTTTAAGGCAATACCCCGCAAAAGGCCCTTTTAAGGGCTATTGGTAGTTTAGGCTAGGGATTTTTTTTATTTTGGGTGGGCTTTTTTTATTTTGATAGGGCTATTAGATTAGGTGTAATTAGTTTAAAGATCTTGTAATTTGTTTTTTATTTTCTGTAATTTAGTATTTGTTTGTTTGTTTTTTGGTAATTTAGCTAATTTTATTGAAGTTAGTTCATTGTATTTAATTTAGGGAATTTATTTAATTGTAGGGTTAGGTTAGGTGTTAGTGTAAGACAGGTTAGGTTTTATTTTACAGGTCAATTTGTATTTATTTTAGCTAGGTAGTTAGTAAATAGTTAATAACTATTTAGTAACTATTCTACCTAGTTAAAATAAATACAAACTTGCCTGTAAAATAAAAATAAAACCTAAGCTAGATACAATGTAACTGTTAGTTATATTGGAGCTATCTTAGGGTTTATTTTACAGGTAAGTATTTCAAAGCAATATCCAAGGTACATCCAAATGTGGGAGAAAAAAGTCAATTGAGCTCCAGTTCCATATGTAAAAGGCAAACTTTATTGTGGTATTCAAGGATAAAACATGCAGATAAAACTCTCAGCAAGAGAGACAAGTTGAAAAGTCTGACCGGTTTCGGCCCAGTGTGGCCGTAGTCATAGACTGTGTCAGGTATACAAGGAATACACCTTATATACCTGTTAACCACTCCCCAAATGTGGGTGGTAACAAACTAACTCGAATTAATTAGATTAAAAACACCTTGTAACTCATGACTGTATTGGGAAAGCAATAAATATATATACATATATACAAAATATATATAATATGCAGTTGGGGAGAATACATAATATAGTATAATAGCATAAGGAAAATACATAGATAAGATAACTCTGGGCATAAACTTTAGACTTCCAGGTATATGTAACCAATTCATAAGTAAAAGTATCAACGTAAGTGAAAGACAAACAGCAAAAAGCTTCAGTGATGAATAGTAAATTCCTAATCAATAAACTACAAATACTCTCAGGAAAGTCACATGACCTGTTGGAGATTTGTTGCAAGCTAAGTGAACAAGTTGTACCGCTACCTGGTTTGCCCGCACACTTAACACTACATGTTGCGAGGGTGACAGCCTCTCACAGCACATAATATTATCCTGAACTTTGTTTTGAGCAACATGTTTGCTCCTTCTGTTTGAGGTAAGTATTTTGTTTTAAATAGGAATGATTTAGTTATTAATAGTAAGTTTTATTTAGATTTATTTAAATTATATTTAAGTTAGAGGGTGTTAGGGTTAGGGTTAGACTTAGATTTAGAGGTTAATAAATTTAATATAGTGGCGGCGATGTTGGGGGCAGCAGATTAGGGGTTAATAAATGTAGGTAGGTGGCAGCGATGTTAGGGACGGCAGATTAGGGGTTAATAATATTTAACTAATGTTTGCGAGGCGGGAGTGTGGCAGTTTAGGGGTTAATATGTTTATTATAGTAGTGGCGATGTCGGGAGCAGCAGATTAGGGGTTAATATTTTTATTATAGTGTTTGCGATGCGGGAGGGCCTCGGTTTAGGGGTAATTTATGGGTGTTAGTTTACTTTTTAGCACTTTATATATGAGTTTTATGCTACGGCTTTGTAGTGTAAAACTACTCACTTTAAAATCCGGTAAGAATCTTGACGGGATAGGGTGTACCACTCACTTTTTGGCCTTCCAGGATAAGCTTGTAATAACGGCGCTATGGAAGTCCCATTGAAAATAGACTATACGCAAATTGCATAAGTTGATTTGCGGTAAGGCCAAAATAGTGTGCGGTGCCCCTAAATCTGCAAGACTCGTAATACCAGCGGTAGTAAAAAAGCAGCGTTATAAGGCTTAACGCTGCTTTTTTACTCATAACGCAAGACTCGTAATCTAGCCGTATGTGTGATACAAATACACCTGACTGTAAGTGTATATTTATTTTATATATATATATATATATATATATATATACACACACCTCTGCTCATCCGGTAATGAGGCAGTAAAACACATTGGGTGCGCATGCACATCGCCATGCGAGTTGCGTTTATATGTCATCCTCACGGCGTGATGACACAGTTGAAAGCCTCGAGAACGAGCCGAGGTATTGAAAAATGTTTTGAATGTAGATTATGAAGGTACAGGGAGGAGTTTGGGGGCCATTTTGGAGACATATAAATCGATCATTATATTAGGGATATTTATGGCTGCTGCTTTTCTTCACTATTGTGGGTATGTGAATAATGATTGAATGGTTATGTATTTTTATAATATATATTGATGTTAGTGGTGTTTATTATCCCTTTAAAGCCCTTTGTCTACCTTTTTTTTACTTGAGCCCTTATAATTTTTGTGTGAGATATTTTTTATAAATAATTTTTATTAGATGGTTTTAGTATGAGTGTAACTATACTATGCTATGCAATGTATTTTGTGCAACATTTTAGTTTTCACGAAACCACAGCTCTGAGGACACGGTAATCATTCTAGCATAAATTGTTATTGCGCTCAAGTGATCACGTTTACTTTCAACTTGTAATACCAGCGCAATTTAACCTGGGTGCAAATGAACGCAAAAACCCGATATTGCTTGCTCGCAAACATTTGCGCTCCACTCATAATCTGGCCATAAGTCTTATTTTTAATTTCCAGGCCTTTGAAGGCATATGTAGAGAATCAAAATGTAAGTAGGAAATATGTTTTATGACAGGGGGTTAAAGAAACGCAAAACACTTTAAGATTGTAATATAAAATGTTTAATCATGCATAGAAAACAGAAAAAAAATTGCAACATACTTTCATAATTATTTTACCCTCTTGAAATTGTGAGTTTTCTGAGAATTGGAATTGCACACTACATAATCTTCTATTTCCTCAGATGAAAACAAATAATAACTGAAACAACTCTCAGTGAAGACATGTTAAAATAAGCAATAAAAATAATTATGTTGAACATATTTCTTATATGAACCGACCAATCAGACAGAAATATATTTATTTTATGTTAACATTTTCTCCTCTCTTTATTAATGTATTTTTGGTTTGGGACACTGAATTAAATTCTTTTTTCAATTATTAAATAGTTGTACAGCTTGAAAATTTCACTCATAAAAACTGCAGTTTCCTTCCAAAATCATTCCATCAAAACATCCAAATTCAAATATTGAGAGTCTTAGAATCTCACACCCAAAAAATAATCACTATTGACAGCTGTTATAGAAACTTATCATAATTTCAGCCTTGTATGTCCTACTCCATTTTAAGTGCTCCCCACCATAGCAGATAACAGATCGGTAAATAACTGGTTTGTCTACCTTGATTCAAAATCTAGACAAGGCAAGCTAAAGATAATGGGCTCCATATATCAAGCTGTGTATGCAGCTTTGGAGCTTGAGCGAGCCTGCAGTCGATTGTTAAGAAGCAGTGGTCATCAGACTGCTGCTTCCTAACCTGTATGCCAGCTTTTAGCTGACGGATTAAAATCACCTTGGACAATTTAACCTGGGGTGATTGACAGTCCCTACTAGCGAGCCATAGCATGAGCAGGTGGCAGCTTTGCACAAGCAGGCGCTTGTGCAATGTTAAATGCAGGCAGAGTATTGCTGCCCATATGCTGCGATCACAAGTTTGTGGAAGCAAACCTTACTTGTCTGGACTGTTAAATGGGGCATAAAGTATTTTCTGGGTCCATGAATTCAATTGCAGCCCCCAAATATTCTGTCAACTACTCTAAACAAAAACAAAACCTTTATCATAATCTTTGAGATATCTGCTCCCGATAATGAGGTTTCAGTTTCATGTGGGAAGGGTTTTTTTTTTTGAGCGATCACAATCCATAATGGTTTTGCCCAATAAAAGCCGTAGCCAAAAATGTTTTTGTCATTAAACAAGTTCCTGAAAACGTGTTTCACACCTCTTAAGTTTCCACAAAGACACAATTGCCAATTAAAATCCTGTGTATAACTGACAATCACAACAATGCTAGTGTGAATTAGAAACAATTAGAGAACTTGATTGCTACACGCTATTTATAGATGTTGAGGCATTGAATTCCATTTTATCACTTTTCCTGCAGATCTTGTTAGACCCATATACATATGTAAATTTCTGTCCCGTCTACTGCTGACGGACTAGTCATTAGTGATAACTATAAATTTAATTAATCTAGATGATATATGCCAATACACCTCTAAAATGGCGTCTTTGGCGTGTATTGCTTATGCGCAAGATAATTTAATTATTACAAATCTTATTGGAATATTTGAACATTTGTCAGGAAGACCACTTTGGGACTCATCAAGTGCTTTTAGGTGTTGAATTCAAAAAGTGTACAATGGTCTCGAGCACCTGTTGAATTATCTAGAAAATGGATTGTGATCACATAGAACTTTTCAATTCCATGTTATATATAAGATTTTTTGGGGTGAGCTAATAACACATTCTTGGCTCAGAAAAACAGTTGAAAACCCACAATTGTAATTGCACCTAGAAAGAAAACAGACCCTTTTTTTTGCTGAAAACCTGATTGGAATTGACCACCATATTCAATATTGTCAAATATTAAAGTTCTGCATATGAGCAAACTCGTGGATCTTAGTCAAGTCAGCACCTACATCTCTCAGAACATCAGCCTTGCAACATTCTAAACAGTGATTGCTTGCTCTCAATGCAGAAGGTCATTTATATTTTCCCTAGTTAGCCATAGTGTAGGAGATAAGATGAACAACACTTAATAGGAGTATTAAGAGATATGCCCCTGGATAACAAAAAAATGGAAATCAAGTTCACAACATCTATAAATGGCTTGTAGCATTCATATTCTATAATTGTTTGTTTCTTATTCTCACTTTCATTGTCGTAATTGTCAATTAAAGGGATAGTAAAGTCCAAATTAAACTTTCATGATTCAGATAGGACATATGATTTTAAAGAACTTTATACATTTTTTATTGTTTGCAAATTAGCTTTGTTACTTGGTATTCTTTGTTGAAAGCTAAACCTAGGTAGACGCATATGCTAATTTCGAAGCCCTTGAAGGCTGCCTCTTATCTTAATGCATTTGACAGTTTTTCACAGCTAGAGGGTGTAAGTTCATGTGTTTCATATAAATAACATTTTGCTCACACATGTTGAGTTATTTAAGAGTCAGCACTAATTGCCTGAAATGCAAGTCTGTCAAAAGATTTCAAATGGCACTGCAGTCGTGTCTTTGTGACAAAGATTTCACTGTTTGCTGTTCTGTCTTGACCGGGATCTGAGAGTGCACAAAAATCTTTTTTTCAATAGTCGCAATTTGTAATTTCTATAACTTTTTGTCACCATCTACTTATGGTTATAGAGATGCGGCAAAGAGAAATCTTGTTCTGTACAGTGAGAGTGAGGTTTTGAAAACGCGGTCTTGTACAATGAATTCTGCAGCTTTGAACTGTTTTTAAAACCTCATCACTTAGAGGTTTTTGAATTTGCAGTGTACGAATTGTTAACATCCCTTTCTAGAAGATAAAATCAGTTGCGGCTACTTCCTTCTAATAGAAACTAATTTCTTGCATCTTCTTCTTTAATTATGTAAATCTAGTGACTCATCAAACTAGAAAACGATGCTTTCTCAATCAATGATTGGAAAAATTAAAAATAAAAACTTTTATAATATTTAAAGTTTCAATATAATCTTTTCTTTTTTTTTTTTTTATTGATTTTTGTTATAATAAAGGTGGAATAAATACAACAACTGTACGAGACAATCGTACGTCAAATATAAGTACTGCAAATATCAACGCATTTACATACTCAAAACAAACACAATGTAAATTTCAATAAAAAGTGAGTCAGTGTCCTATCAGGACCTATGCTGTCCTCAATAAGAAAGGGGGGGGGGGGAAGGGGGGGAGAGAAGGGGAACAGAGTGGGGAGGTACATTGGGGTGGCTATCAGTAGGGCATTAGTACAGCTTTATAAGGGTAAGGTCAGATCTACTGTTCATGTGGTTAGGGAAGTACTGCTATTTAGGTTTCGAAGGCGGGGAGCCAGAGGGTATCAAAACTGTTTTTCCAGTCGGACCAGATCAACTCAAAAAGATCAGTCCTACCTGAGGCGTAGTAGATATTCTTCTCCATAGAGTACATGTATGCCATTGTGGATATAATATCCGACCAGGCTGGGGGGAGGGATCTTTTCCAAGATCTCGCTATATTAAGTTTAACTGCTGATAACAGGTAGATGCAAAGTGCACCATAGTGTTTGGGTAATTTACAAACACCCAAGTGGAACAGGGCCGTCTCGGGAGTTCTGGGTATGTGAATACCAAAACTGGTTAGTGTAGAGAAACACTTGTTCCAAAGAGGTTTAAGTCTGGGACAGCTACACCAGATGTGGATCATATCTCCTACGTGCGGGCAGTCTCTCCAACAAGTTGGGGAGGCCTCTGGGAAGATTTTTGCAAGCCTAGCTGGGACATAATGCCAGTGTGTGAGCACTTTAATGTAGGTTTCCAGGATGGTGATGCAATGGAGAGTTTTCTTTGTGAGAAGGAGTGTGCGATGGCACTCTATAGAGGGTTTCGTGAAGTCTAACTTCCGTTCCCACTTCAGAATATGCTGGGCTTTATCTATTGGGGCAGCTCCTTCCATAAGGGAGTAGTGTAAGGACATTGGTTTGCCCAGTCTGAGTCTCTGTTGCCATCTAGCTTCCCAGATGGTAAGCTGTCGAGATAAGGATGGTTTGAAGCCCCACCTAAATAAGAAGCCAGTAACTCTAGAGTGTTCAAATTTCATGAACAAAGGGGTAGATGGAGTTATGGTGAGTTGGGTGTAGGGGGTGAAAGTTGTATGTGGCGGGGTTGACCAATGGTCTCCCACCTTCATAATACCCAGCCGGGCCCAAGCGTTCGGGTGGGAGTCCGGTAAACCCGACAGGAGACCAGTTACAGAGGTAATTGGGGAAGGGTGGGGGGCTACCTTGGGGTTATGCCTTAGGCGGTCCCAGGCAGCCAGGCATTCCTTGATAATCAGGTTAGAGGCACCTAGGTTCCTTCTGCAATGGGATGGTGTCCATATTAGGTCCCTCAACGTAAGGTTATATGGTAGGGAGGCTTGCTCAATAGATCTCCATTTGCTGTCCGATTCCTTGACGCCCCATTGAGAGATATGAGTAAGCATAGCGGCATCCGTATACCTAAAGATAGAGGGGGAAGCAACTCCGCCGTGTACTTTGGGGTATTGTAGGACATTATGAGCAACTCTAGGGGGTTTACCCTGCCAAATGTATTTGGTGCAGGCGCTCTGGAACTGAACTAAAAGGGTTCTGGGAACTCTTATTGGTAGGCAACGAAGGGCATATGTGAGTTTAGGGAGATAGCTCATTTTTAGAGCTGTTATGCGTCCTAACCAGGATACACATTTGAAGTTCCAACGGGCGGGCAGGGACCTCAGTTCAGTCAGAAGTGGTTTGAGATTATCTTCAAGAATTTGGGGGAGAGAGTCGGATAATTTAACCCCAAGGTGGGATACATACTTATGGCTGGGAGTAAATTTATATTCTTTACAAAGGGTCTTGGAGATCTCCTCAGGTAACCCAGAGGTGAATAATTCGGATTTCGAGCGATTTAATTTATAGTACGACAGGGAGCCAAATGTCTCTAGAAGGGACAAGAGTCTCGGTATCTCTCGTGAGGGTCTGGAAAAGAATAAGGTATCATCTGCAAACAAGGCTACCTTATGGACCGTGCCATGGAGGGTAATTCCCGAGATCTCGTTATCTGTCCTGATGGCCGCAGCCAGAGGTTCCATGGCCAGTGCGAATAAAATCGGGGAAAGGGGGCAACCTTGACGGGTGCCATTAGAGATAGGGAAGGGAGTGGGGTCGAATCCCAGTCCTCTTACTGAAGCCACTGGGGAGGAATATAAAGCCTTAATTGCTAGAATAATACGCGTAGGGAACTGGAAGCTCTCCAAGACCCGCCAGAGGTATTCCCATCTGATGCGGTCGAAGGCTTTCTCAGCGTCTAGAGAGAGCACCGCAAGTGGTCTATTCAGTCTCTTGGCCTCTAGAAGTATGTTAAGGAGCCTCCTGGTGTTATCAGGGCCTTCTCTCCCTGGTATGAACCCGACCTGGTCTGGGTCTATCAGTGTTGGGAGTAATTTTGCCAGCCGATTAGCCAATATTTTGGCGTATATCTTAACGTCAGTATTGATGAGTGAAATGGGTCGGTAGCTAGCACAGAGGGTAGGATCTTTATTGGGTTTGGGGATGGTAATAATGGAGGCCTCAAGGAATTCCCTGTCAAATGTCCCTGTGGACATAGCCTTGTTGAAAAATCTGGTGAGTATAGGGACGAGTTCCGTTAGGTAGGTCTTATAGAAAATGGCCGTGAAGCCATCAGGTCCAGGGGCTTTAAGGGATTTTAGTTTTTTGATAACCGATTTAACCTCTTGGCTAGTAATTGGGGAGTTGATGCACTCTTTGTGGGAGTCATCTAGGGTGGGGAGGTCAAGGGAGTGAAGAAAAGAATCTATATTTTCTGAGGGGGCTTTCCCTATCGCCTCTGTATTGCCTATATTATAAAGATCAGAGTAAAACTGATGGAACTGTTGGCCAATTTGGGAAGGAAGTCGGACTGAACGACCACCCTGTTTAATTTCATGAATACGAGTGGCACCTGTACGCTGTCTGATTTTATTGGCTAGCAGAGAGTCTGCTTTATTGGCCTTGGAGTATAGGAGGTGTTTCAGTCGAAGGAGATTGGATTGCGTTTTACGGAATTCTAATTGGCAAATATGCCGCCTGAGGTCCTCCACCTCAGTTTTGTGGGTTCCCGAGTCAGGGGTCCGTCTTTGGGTCTCGAGTACCCGCAGTCTGCTATGCGCTTGTGAGAGGGAAAGGCCTGCCTGTCTCCTAAGATGGGCCTGCTTACGGATGAAAAGGCCTCGCAAAGTAGCCTTGAATGCCCCCCATATAGTATTATCACTAATTCCTGGGGTATCATTTGTCTGGAGGGTGAAGCAGATCTCCTTCCTGATCTCTTCCCTAAACGGGACATCTGAGAGGAGATGGTGTGGCAGCCTCCAAGGGGCTCTGGTTTTAGTCGTATGACTGGAGTCTATGTCTAGTGTAATGAGGTCATGGTCTGACCACGGGGTGAGATGGATGTTCACTGAACGGACCAGGTCCAGTTCCAATATAATCTTTGAACTGCAATATACCCATCATGTGTATGTACAAATGGCATTCATATTTTTTACAAGTTACGATTCAGCTTACAATAGGTTAGTTGCGTTCCCTGATCTATGGAGATAGTAATCCCTACAAAGTTTCCATAATTCTCTACGAGAGGTTTAAAGATGATCTGATGATATTTTGGAAGGGCAGTAAAAGAGATGCAAAAATGTTTGTATCATATCTAAATAATAATAGTGGTGGCATTAAATTAACATATGAATGTCATAAAATGAAAGTGTTGTGGTACCAGGGGTACCCTCTTACCTGGGCACCGACGGGGGTTACTGTACCCCCTAGCGACTGTCATGGCGTTGGCGGGTGTTTGTGCGGGTGCGCGCATTCACAGGTGCACGCATTGGGGCGTGCGCACACGCATGACGTGCTCAAGTCATTCCCAGCTCCTGACAGACAGGAGGAGTGTTCTGTGCTTACACTCTTGTCTCCCATAGGTGCTCAGGTAACTACTGCATCTGCGTTACCTGAGCAATGGTGGTGTTCCTGACCCTTGCAGGGTTTAAAGCTTGGACAGCCCTCTCACTCATTGCTGAGTTATTCTGCTGACTGATTCATGGAGACTAAGCACTTATCCTGTTTCCTTAAACTTGTATTCTGGATTTCCCTGGCTTTTGACTTTTTGGCTTGTTTTTGGTGTTGCTTCTTTGCTGCCTGCCCTGACCTTGTATACTCCTGACTTTGATCTCTGCTTCATCCCTTGCCTGTTGTTATGCCTTGGACTTTGCTTGTTTATTTCCATGGGTTCCGTTCCTGTTTCTGGGAAGTTCCTCTTCCCCCTACATAATTCTATTGTGGCACCAGGGGTACCCTCTTACATGAGCATTGACAGGAGATATAGAGGGATGAATGAACCCTTTGGCCAGGTTCTCCTTTATGTATTCCTTCATTATCTTGGATTCTGGCTCTGACAGGGAATAGAGACGTCCATAGGGCAAGGGTGCTCCAGGCAACAGGTCAATAGGGCAGTCATGTAGCCTGTGAGGTGACAACTTATCAGCCCCGTTTTTTCTCAAAAATGTCCGTATAGGCCTTATACTTTGAGGGCAAGGTAGATCCTATGGTAGTAGCGATATGAGCAGGGGTTGCAGAGGAGGGACATAGACAGGAGGTGACACAAGAAGGTGAGGAGAAGGTCAACAGAGTTATGTTTCTTTAGTCAGGTGATTCCCAAGATAACCGGGAACAAAGGAGAAGGAACAATGTTCCATACGATGTGCTCTTGGTGTTCCTTCCCAGGGATGTGACTCCAAAATGACAGGACCAGTCTTCAGTGTGCTGCCATCCACCATATGTAATAGAGAAGGGTGTGTTTTGATCCTCGGTGTCACACAATTGGATCGTTGCTTCCGGGAGAGACGGCAAGAAAAACAAGTTTCCTTACCACCATTATCTCAACGCTTTGACTCCTTCCTTCCTTCTGCTACCACTGAATCCCCTTTGGTTGGGATTGAATAGCAATACGAACTGATGCAGATTGGCTTGGTCCGTGGGCCACTGACAGCTATTCCGGGAGAGATGGCAAGAAAAACAAGTTTCCTTACCACCATTACCTCAACGCTTTGACTCCTTCCTTCTGCTACCATTGAATCCCCTTCAGTTGGGACTGAAGAGCATGGTGAACTGATGCAGATCGGCTTGGTCCGTGGGCCACTGACAGCTATGGAGAGGGCCAGAAAATGTAGACTCCATCTCTGCCTTTACTCCACCAAGTCTGGCCATGTTCTGAAAGACTGTCCTGCAAGACCTCAGACGGGTATGTCACCACTTCAATCTATCTGTCTCAACCTTCCTATATATAACACCTCCTCTCACCTTGCATATCATGTCTTTTTTAAAAAAATATTTATTTGTAATCCAACAAGATCAATACAGCATTTTAAGAGAAACTTAAAGCAATGTTACAATCACATCATTATCTCACTGCACAGGGTGCTCAAATTATATCAACAAATATAACATCTAATAGTGTGCAGTATGCTTGTATATAAGCAATAAAGGAAGACAAAAGAGAGATTATCTGAGAAGGTGTTGATTAGTTGATTGCAACCAAAGTCAAGGGGAGGGCTATCAATCCGTTATACTAGAGAGAGAACTAAGGAGAACCTTTTACGCCATTATTATAGATGGAGCATCCTCTTTTCCCTTTTCCCCTCGATTCCCCCCCTTTCCTGCTCTTTCCCTTTCTTCTCTCTTTTCCCCCCTTTCCTTCCTCTTCCCCCTTTCTTCCTTATTTTACCTCTTATTATTGGGTGCGGTATTAACCCTTGTTGGCAGATTTTAACTTTTTAGCATATCACATTCATACACAACAACAAGAACCACAGCACTCACAACACAAAAGAGAAAAAAAAAAAAAGGGAAAGAAAAAAAATCATATCCCTCCCTCGCAACCCTACCATCAGAGTACTATATGCCCTAAGGTTGTCATGTATAGCACATTTATACCCATTCCGGGGGTAGATTACCTGTCTGCATCAGCCATTCCTGTCATCTTACAGCTGGGAGATAAGTCCACCGAGCTGACTGCCATTGTGGATTCCGGATGCAGTAGCTGTTTCCGGGATTCTACCCTTGCCTCCCAGCTTTCTGTGCCTTCTCATACCAAAACACACCCTTCTCTGTTACATATGCTGGATGGCAGCACACTGAAGACCGGTCCTGTCATCTTGGAGTCACATGCCTTGTTGCTCCATATTAGGAAGGAACACCAAGAACACATCATATTCTAATGGAAAACCCTAAGTGATACTTTATCTCCAAGCTTGTTACAGATAAAATAAAGATCAGCAAGTTCATGGCTAGAGGTTAAAGGATTAGATGTGGGAACACCTGCTGTAGAGATTGTGATTACATTAGAATTACTATAGGATTTATGTCCCATACAACTGGAGAGACATTTGAAGCTGTGTAACTCTTTGTTATAAAACAATAAAAAAACCCACCAATATACACATAATAAACATTGTTCTATTTTAACAAACCTGATCTTGCAAGTGAGATCTGAAGGATCAAAACATAGTACATTTATATTTCATTTCAGTAGCTTGAAGCAGATATTACCATGTCAACTAGCTTATATTGCTACTCCCAAAAATGTATAATATCATATTCAGATTTGTATCCTTCCGGTATTGGGGTTCTTAACTTAAAGATCCAGTACAACTCCTGTCTCTGACCTCCTCTGATTGGTTTCCTTACTATTTCTATCACATTCCAAACAAAAGTATTTAAATTTTGGCCATGTCTAAATGTTTTGCCAGAGAGAGGGTTGTTTGTTTCTATATAGAATAAGTGTTCTTGAATCCTAGTTCTGACATCACAGGTTGTCATACCCACGTATTGACACCTACATTGGGAACATGTACATACGTGGGTATGACAACCTGTGATGTCAGAACTAGGATTCAAGAACACTAGTGGGTTTTAAGCTCCTTTCAGCACAACAGATACCTGATGGTTCAAGTTCCTTTCTAGGAATAAGAGCTGTCTTAATTTATCTAGATACGTGTTCTTGAATCCTAGTTCTGACATCACAGGTTGTCATACCCACGTATGTATGTGTTCCCAATATAGGGGTCAATACGTGGGTATGACAACCTGTGATGTCAGAACTAGGATTCAAGAACACTTATCCTATATAGAAACAAACAACCCTCTCTCTGGCAAAACATTTTATATATAGACATGGCCAAAATTTAAATACTTTTGTTTGGAATGTGATTAAAATAGTAAGGAAACCAATCAGAGGAGGTGAGAGACAGGAGTTATACTGGATCTTTAAGTTAAGAACCCCAATACAGGAAGGATGCAAATCTGAATATGATATTATACATTTTTGGGAGTAGCAATATAAGCTAGTTGATATGGTAATATCTGCTTCAAACTACTCAAATTAAATATATATGTACTATGTTTTGATCCAAATATGCACAAAAAGAAAACCCAAACACTAAGGCTAGGTACAGACCTTAGGAATATATTATGTTGTAGAACACAAGCAAGTCATTCTTAGTGTCGTAATATAAACTCCAATAAGTTCATAGAGGAAGACGTGTAGTCAAATTCACTCACCGCAAGATTCCAAGGTTATGTGTATAGTAACAGCGCTACTACCTGAGATGTAGTCGCCTCTGTGCCGCTCCCGAAGATCCTCACTTCAAATCAAGTGGCTCACAGGGCTTCCACTGTACTCAAAACACTCTCTGTCTTGTATGGGGGGGGGTGTACTACCATGTCACAGGTAGTTGGCTTATGATAGGCGTTCCTCTTCGTAAGAGTCAAAGCTTGGGTCTGCTTCACAGCACTGCTCCAGCACTGCTGGAACAATAAGGTATCAAAAAAACACTGCCTGTGTGCTGCGCCTACGTCTGACTCTTTGTCCTATTTGCTGTGTTCTATATATATATGTTTTAAGTACCAATAAAGCTTTCCTGGTTTTACCCTCACGATGGATGTCGGAGCATCCTATGTTTTGATCCTTCAGATATCACTTGCAAGATCTGGTTTGTTAAAATAGAACAATGTTTATTATGTGTATATTGGTATTTTTCTATTGTTTTATAACAAAGATTTGAACACATGAATTATGAGAATTAAATTATATGTATAAGTGGAACATTTAAAAAAAAAGTTTTTTTTAACAAGAAGAGTGATCCCGTTTGTATTGTAAACAATCACCTAGATTACTTGTTTTGAGCGCTACTGGGAAAGTAAAGAACGTAACAAAAGTTGCTTTATTTAACCACCTATAGTGCTGCCATTACAAGTTTAAAAAAAAACGGCTTGTGCGGGCGATATGGCTGTGTTGAGCTCCATACCGCACACAAAAGCAACAGTGTTTTGACGTGCTCGTGCCTGCTTTCCCCATAGACATCAATGGGGAGAGCCGGCAAAAAAAGTCTAACACCTGCGATTGCTGAAACAAAAGCTCTGTAACGCAGCCCCATTGATGTCTATGGGGAAAAATAAACTACAGTTTAAACCTAACATCCTAACATAAACCCCCGAGTCTAAACACCCCTAATTTCCTGCCCCCAACATTGTCAACGCCTGCCTACAGTTATTAACCCCTTATCTGCTGCTCCAGATATCGCAAGCCACCTAAATAAAGGTATTAACCCCTAATCTGCCGCTCCCGATATCGCCGCCACTATTCTAAAGTTATTAACCCCTATTCTGCCACACCCCAACATCACACAAATAAATTAAAGTTATTAACCCCTATTCCGCCTCCCACATCACTACCACTAAATAAACCTTTTCACCCCTAAACTACCAGTCCCCCACATCGCAACAACCTAAATTAAACTATTAACCCCTAAACCTAACGTAACCCTAACCCTAATGTAACCCTAACCCTAACGTAACCCTAACCCTAACACCCCCTAACTTTAACATAATTAAACTAGATCTAAAATAAACTTACAATTATTAACTAAATAAACCTATTAACCCCTAAACCACCAGCCCCCCACATCGCAACAACCTAAATTAAACTATTAACCCCTAAACCTAACCCTAACACCCCCCAACTTTAAATAATTAAAATAGATCTCAATTAAATTTAAATTATTAACTAAATAATAAATAGTTAAAACTAAATACTTACCTGTGAAATAAATAAAACCTAAGCTAGCTACAATATAACTAAGAGCTCAATCCTATTGGCTGATTGGAACAGCCAATAGAATGAGAGCTCAATCCTATTGGCTGATTGGAACAACCAATAGGATTTTAGCAGCTCGTATTCCTATTGGCTAATTAAAATCTTTCAGCCAATAGGAATGCAAGGGACGCCATCTTGGATTGCGTCACTTGCATTGAAGAATCAGTACACGGCAGCGACCGAATGAAGAGGATGCTCTGCGCCGGATGTCTTCAGGATGGACCCGCTCTGCGCCGGCTGGATGAAGATCGAAGAGGTTATCTGGATGAAGACTTCTTGCCGCATGGATGAGGACTTTGCCGACTGGATGAAGATAGAAGAGGCCTCCTGAATGAAGACTTCTTGCTGCATGGATGAGGAACTTCAACAACTGTAAGTGGATCGTCGGGGGTTTTTTGTGTGGGTTTTTTTTTAGATTAGGGTTTGGGCAATGTAAAAGAGCTAAATGCCCTTTTAAGGGCAATGCCCATACAAATGCCCTTTTCAGGGCAATGGTTAGCTTAGGTTATTTTAGATAGTTTTTTTTATTTGGGGGAGTTGGTTGGGTGGTGGGTTTTACTGTAAAAGTAAAACAGCTGATATCTTTGGGGAAAAATTTGTAGTTTATTGTAGGCTAGGGTTTTTTTATTTTGGGGGGGCTTTTTTATTTTGATAGGGCTATTAAATTAGGTGTAATTCTTAATTATTTTTGATAATTTGTTATTTTTCCTAATTTAGTGTTGTTTTTTTTGTAATTTAGTTATTTTTTTGTAATTAGATACTTTTTGTAATTTTTAGAGTAGTGTTAGGATTTTTTAATGTGTAGTTTAATTTTATTTAATTGGTAATTAGTTTAATTTTAGTTTAATAATTAGAATAGTTTGTAGTTTAAAATATTTTTTTTAATTTGACAGGTAAGTTTTAATTTAATTTAAGATAGGGAAATTGTAATTTTAATATAAAGTTAGGGGGTAGTTAGGTTTAGGGGTTAATAGTTTATTTTAGTATATTACATTGTGGGGGGCTTTCGGTTTAGGGGTTAATAGTTTATTTTAGTTTATTTAGTTGTGGGGGGCTTGCGGTTTAGGGGTTAATAGTTTATTTTAGTTTATTTTGTTGTGGGGGGCTTGCGGTTTAGGGGTGAATAGGGTTATTATAGCAGCGGTGTGGGCAGACGGCAGATTGGGGGTTAATAATATTTAAATAGTGTTTGCAATGCGGGAGGGTGGCGGTTTAGGTGTTAATAGGTTTATTATAGTGGCGACGATGTCGGGGAGCGGTGGAATAGGGGTTAATACATTTTATTAGTAGTGACGATGTTGGGAGCGGCAGATTAGGGTTAATGAGTTTATTATAGTGTTTCCAATGCGGGAGGGCCTCGGTTTAGGGGTTAATAGGTAGTTCATGGGTGTTTAGTGTACTTTTTAACACTTTAGTTGTATTTTACAGCTTGGTAGCATAAAACTCATAACTGCTGACTTTAAAATGGGGCACGGATCTTGTCATTATAGGGTGTAACGCTCACTTTTTAGCCTACAAGCGATATGAGTGTCCCATGAAAAAACGTCATTTTTATGTGTGCGGTACTGACTTTGCATTACAGGCTAAAAGGCTTGCGGTACAGCTATACCGTCAAGACTTGTAATGGCTGTGGTGCTGTTTTAACACAGAAAATGCCATATTTTCAGCGTTACGAGCCACAACGCAAAACTCGTAATCTAGGTGAATGCTTGTAAAGACACATTGTTATGACTTTCATGCTTGATGAAAAATGCTACTAATAGTTTTCAATTGGAGTTATGTATGCATTGTTTTGTATGCATTGTAGAATTATAAAGAAATCAAGGTAAAAATGTAAAAACAATAGTTTGCCCCAGTAAGTGAATAGTTAAACTTTTTGTGAATGTGCACCGGTAGAGAAAGGGCAAATTTAGCAACCTTAAGGAAGTTTAAAGTTATGGTCTATGATCACGGCGTATTGTACAGCCAAAACGCATCAGACTATGATGCTTGCCTTTTTAAGGAATATGGAATAAAACTGAACTTTTATATGATTTTTTTTTTTTTTTGAATGAACACATATAAAATTACATCTTTTACATTTGCGATAAATAACAGCATCTTAGAAGCCAAGATAGCTATATCATCTCAACAGAAACAAGTCACGGTAAAAGATTGATAAATAACCATATTGTTACAACTGGTTTGTCTAGGTTTATAACCTAACAAAAGCTGCCATTTTATAGTGAGAAAAATGGTTAGGTCCGACAAAGTCAGTCTCGAATGGTCTTTGAAAACTTCGATGTAGTAAAAAAAAAAACCAGGTAAAAGGAGAGGAAAAGGGGGGGGGGGAGCTGAAAGGAAGGAAAGCACTAAGGTAGAGGGGAAAGGGAGGAAGGGAGGCAAATGGTTGGGGAAAGAAGGAAAAAAAAAAAAAAAGGGGGGGGGGGGATTGAATTATTATGTTTATAATAATTTTAGCCCAAAAAATCAAGGCACTTCACTAGTCCCACCACAGCGCTCCGCCCGCACTCTGATATTATTTGCAGTGTCTATATCTCTTTGCTCTCCCAGATCAGGGTCATATATTCGTATGTTTCAAGTGCCCCATTCTTTAAGTAATGGAACCTCTCCAGGCTCAACAGATCCCAGACCCCAGCCTTCCACTCTTCAAGGCTTGGGGTGTGTAATGACTTCCAATGTCTTGGTATGAGTCCCTTTGCACAGTTTAACATTAGGAGGAATAATTGGCACTTTGCATCCATGGCAATTTTAGGTAATTCATGATATATGAGATACTTAGGGTCTGGAGGTAGGATAATTTCCAGTAGTCTACTACATTGTTGGAACACTTTGCCCCAGAAGGGTTGTATATGGGGGCACTGCCACCAGATATGCATCATGGACCCCTCCTCTCCACAACCTCTCCAGCACTCCCCACCAGTGTGTGGGTATATTTTTTTCAGCCTCTGTGGGGTGAGATACCACCTGCTCAAGAATTTGAAATGCATTTCCTGAAATCTCATTGAAACTGACGCCTGTTTCGCTTTGCGAAATATGGATATCCATGCTTTTGTGTCAGGCTCAAGGCCCAGTTCTTGTTGCCAAGCGACCACATATGAGGGAAGTGCCTCATTACCTCCCTCTACTAGCAACTTATACAGAGTTGAGATGAGATGATGCCGCAAATTCAAATGGTGTTTTCTGTCTGTTCAATGGCTCCCTATCTCACGTGCTACTAAAATAATGTTTAAATTGCACCATTCTGAACCATGAGGAGAACAAGTCGCAATCCCAGTCGGCCAGTTCCGCTTGTGGCCTGACCTTTGCCCTGTGTCAGAGGCCCGATCCTTGGCCTCAGACCATTCCAAATATATGACTCGAGTTCTGACTGGATTTGGTGAATTATGTGCTCTGCTGATGACAATGGGACCACCTGCATAATGTACAGAACCCTGGGTAAGATATTCATTTTAACCACGTGGATTCTACCCATCCAGGAGATAGTTTTATTCTTCCACGTCGCGAAGTCCCGTATAGTTTCCTCCCTGATACGCTTATAGTTTAAATTCACAATTTCTCTAACCGTTGATGCCAGAGTGATACCCAAATATTTTAAATGCTTTGTGGCAATTTTCAGGGGGTTACGATCGTTGTGAGATGTGAAAACATCTTTTGGCATTGAAATGTTAAAAATTTTCAGACTTGAGAGATTAAGTAAGAAATTCGATACTCGTCCCGAACCTCTCAAATTCGGCTAGCGACTCCTGCAGGGACAGATCATTATCAGCCAGAGTCAGGCAGCACGTCATCGGCTTACATAGCCAATTTGTGCTCTATTCCCCCTGTTCGGAATCCACATATCCCAGGGTTAGCGCGTATCCTGCAGGCCAGGACCTCCATGATCAGGGCAAAAATCAGGGGTGAGAGAGGACACCCCTGCCTCATTCCATTTGAGATCCGAAAGGGTTCAGAGAACAATCCGTTCACTCGCACCTTGGCATTCGGATTGGAGTATAATGAAAATATACAATTTGTAAAATGCGATCCGAAGCCCATCTTTTCCAAAGTATGCCGCATAAAGGTCCAGCCGACCCGGTCGAAAGCCTTTTCCGCATCCATCGACACAAGGACCAATGGAGCAGAATTAGCCTGTGCATGAGAGATCAGCTGGATCACTCTGAGAGTATTGTCTCATGCCTCTCGAGCTGGAATGAAGCCTGTTTGGTCCGTGGAGATCAACTGGGGCAAAAATGTTTTAAGGCGATTTGCTATTACTTTGGCCAATTATCTTAACATCGGAGTTAAGGCAAAGATATTGGTCTGTAGCTGCCAGGCAGGTTCTCTGGTTTGTCCGGTTTAGGAATAACCGAAATATATGCTTCAAGCATCGAACTTGGCAAGATAGGAGTCTCGGAAAGCTGGTTAAACAGGTGAAGCAAATGGGGTATTAGTATATCTGCAAATTTTTTATAGTAGCGTATGCCAAACCCATCAGGGCCTGGGCTTTTACCTGTTGGGAGACTTTAATGGCCGCTAGGATCTCCTCCGAAGCAAGGGTGCATCTAATTGGCTCGCCTGTTCCGATCAGCCAATAGAATGCGAGCTCAATCTGATTGGCTGATCCAATCAGCCAATCGGATTGAACTTCAATCTGATTGGCTGATTCAATCAGCATATCAGAATTTTCCTACCTTAATTCTGATTGGCTGATAGAATCCTATCAGCCAATCGGAATTCGAGGGACGCCATCTTGGATGAAGTCCCTTAAAGGGGAACCGTCATTCATTGTGAAGTCGTCGGTGAAGAAGGATGTTCCGCGTCAGCGGGATGAAGATGGATCCGAAGAAAGAAGATTGAAGATGCCGCTTGAAAGAAGACTTCAGCCGGATCATGGACCTCTTCAGCTCCCGCTTGGATGAAGACTTCAGCCAGATCAAGGGACCTCTTCAGCCCCCGCTTGGGCCAAGACTTCAGCCGGATAATGGACCTCTTCAGCCCCCGCGTTGGGCTTGGATGAAGACTTCGGAGCCTGAACCGATCGGTGATACCCGGCGAGGTGAGAGGATAAGGTAGGATGATCTTCAGGGGCTTAGTGTTAGGTTTATTTAAGGGGGGGTTTGGGTTAGATTAGGGGTATGTGGGTGGTGGGTTTAATGTTGGGGGGGGTATTGTATGTTTTTACAGGCAAAAGAGCTGAATTCTTTGGGGCATGCCCCGCAAAAGCCCTTTAAGGGCTGGTAAGGTAAAAGAGCTTTTCTATTTTCATTTTTAGAATAGGGTAGGGCATTTTTTTATTTTGGGGGGCTTTGTTTTTTTTATTAGGCGGCTTAGAGTAGGTGTAATTAGCATAAAATTGTTGTAATCTTTTAGAATGTTTGTAAATACATTTTTTATTTTTTGTAACTTAGTTCTTTTTTTATTTTTTGTACTTTAGTTAGTTTATTTAATTGTATTTATTTGTAGGTATTTGTATGTAAATAATTTATTGATAGTGTAGTGTTAGGTTTAATTGTAGATAATTGTAGGTATTTTATGTAATTAATTTATTGATAGTGTAGTGTTAGGTTTAATTGTAACTTAGGTTAGGATTTATTTACAGGTAATTTTGTATTTATTTTAACCAGGTACAATAGCTATTAAATAGTTAAGAACTATTTAATAGTTACCTGGTTAAAATAAATACAAAGTTGCCTGTAAAATAAATATTAATCCTAAAAATAGCTACAATATAATTATAATTTATATTGTAGCTATATTAGGGTTTATTTTACAGGTAAGTATTTAGCTTTAATTAGGATTAATTTATTTAATAAGAGTTAATTTATTTTGTAAGATAAAAATTATATTTAGCTTAGGGGGGTGTTAGTGTTAGGGTTATGACTTAGCTTTAGGGGTTAATAAATTTAATAGAGCCAGCGGTGAGGTCCGGTCGGCAGATTAGGGGTTAATACTTGAAGTTAGGTGTCGGTGATGTTAGGGAGGCAGATTAGGGGTTAATACTATTTATTATAGGGTTTGCGAGGCGGGAGTGAGGCGGTTTAGGGGTTAATACATTTATTATAGTAGCGGTGAGGTCCGGTCGGCAGATTAGGGGTTAATAATTGTAGGTAAGGTAGCAGCGACGTTGGGGGTGGCAGATTAGGGGTTAATAAATATAATATAGGGGGTCAGGCGTGTTAGGGGCAGCAGATTAGGGGTACATAGGGATAATGTAGGTTGCGGCGGTATGCGGTCGGCAGATTAGGGGGTTAAAAAAATTTAATAGAGTGGCGGCGATGTGGGGGGACCTTGGTTTAGGGGGTACATAGGTAGTTTATGGGTGTTAGTGTACTTTAGAGCACAGTAGTTAAGAGCTTTATGAACCAGGCGTTAGCCCAGAAAGCTCTTAACTCCTGTCTTTTCTCTGCGGCTGGAGTCTTGTCGTTAGATTTCTAACCGCTCACTTCAGCAACACTCTAAATACCGGCGTTAGAAAGATCCCATTGAAAAGATAGGATACGCAGAATGGCGTAGGGGGATCTGCGGTATGGAAAAGTCGCGGCTGGAAAGTGAGCGTTAGACCTTACCTACACGACTCTAAATACCAGCGGTAGCCCAGAAACCAGCGTTAGGAGCCTCTAACGCTGGTTTTGACGGCTAACGGCCAAACTCTAAATCTAGCCGTATGTAAGTAAACAAATGGGAGGTAGTAACCTCAATGCTCTTGTAGAGATATAATAACAGATTTTTAACTTTGTAGGTAAAGAAACCTAAAACGTATCAATAACCCTTGTCAGAACTTAGGTAAAAACTAAGGGTGTATACCCAAACCATTCATTACAATAGCACCCGCCCGTATCCCGTAATTCCAGAAAGTACCCAATTCTTAAGCCCTTAAATATATACAGTTTATGTCTTATGAATTTTTTTCTTAACCTGTCCTACATGTCTCTTTGACTATACAATTATATGCTTTAATTAAAAAAATATATATTTTTTTTTTTATTATCTTATCAAGAGTCTCCAATAAAGTTTTAGAGAATGATTCCATTTCCTAGAACATTGATTTCCCTCACCTAGTATAATATACTCCTAAACAGCTTTCCTATTTCTCTCCCCCAAGACTTATAGTTCTTCTTACTATTACCTCTTTAACTTTATAGTCTCACATTTCAAAAGCTGTAGAGATCTAAAATGGAGGTCATTATATTCTATTGGTGCTAGGGAGAGCAAAAGAAATCAGTTGATAACATTGAAAATCTTATCAGTTAGCGAGTAACATTCCTGTGAATAAGAAACTGGAAACAAATACAACAATATTATAATAGTTGCCAAGAACATATTAACCGACAGTACAGGGCTAGAGAAAGCATATTCATATACAACAACTCAGTTCCTATTGCCTGCCAGTGTCTCTCAATATCTAAATAACTTAGCAGAGGCATCAGAGACACGCAGCCTTAGGTCCAATGTCAGAAAGCTGAAAGAAAAAGTTATAAATTCAACATGCAAATGGGAATGGATGATCATAAACTTATCTGCGTCAGAAGATGGCGGGGCTGTTGGAACCGGGCAGAGCGTTCTATGGGAGGTCCATGTCTACCAGTATAGTAAGTATAAATCAGTGATACAAATTGACATGTCCCCTAGGAGCCTAATCAGGGCCCCAGGGTCAGCTACACACGGTTAGCATCAGGATCTGGTAGTTTCAGGGGCCACAGGCACATTTGGTGGTCAGATTGTAATCCAAAAGTTGATTGAAGGTGACGAGATCTTCCGGTGACTTTATATATTGCGAGTTGAGACCATTCTTAGATGCAATGATACAGGTGGGAAATCCCCACCTGTATTGGATTTGTTGCTCTTTTAGACTGGAGGTGATGTAGCGTAGGTCTCTTCGCTTCTGAAGGGTTGCTGGGCACAAGGTCCGTAAAGACCTGAATCTCAGCACCCTCGTATGTAAGGGGATGCTTTATTCCTGGATAGCCGAAGAATGTCTTCTTTATCCTTATAGGAGAAGAGATTGATTGATATATCCCTTGGGGGAGCTCTGGCCGGTTGGTCTGGGCCTGAGAGCCCGATGCGCTCTTTCAACTTGTATCTCGGCTGCGTTAGGAGCATTTTTAAGAAATTTAAAGAAGTCCTGTATATATTGGCCTATCTCAGGAGGATTTACTGTTTCAGGCACTCCGCGCAGTCTCAGGTTGTTGCGCCTGCTCCTGTTTTCCAGGTCCTCAATTCTGTCAGTTAGAGTCTGAACCATTGCACCATGGGATTGTATACAACTGGCTTGATGCTGGAGATCTGAGCGTATTGTTTCCGGCATTTCTTCCACCTGAGAGACTCTGTGATCCACTGCGACTATGTCTTTTTTTAAATCCCCAAACATAAGTTTGACATCCATCATAGCTTCATGTATATCATTTTTAGATGACAAATGTTTGATGTCATCCTTAGTAAGATAGCAAGGTTGCAGGGGATCTAAATTAGATGTCTGTACAGCCACAGTTTGTTTGCCATTATCAGGCGGCTCTCTATGAATATCAGGGGCAGGATCAGCGGAGATTAGGTAGTTTTCCATATTGGAGGACTGAGAGCTTTTGACTGGCTTGGTTATACGTCTGTTTGCCATTCTCAGATACAGGGCAGCATAACACGGCAATAAATATTTTCCTTGGCTCCTAATGTATAGATAGGTTGCAGGTGGATGTTTGTATATCAGTAAGGGGCTGCCTGGTCAGGCCTTTGTAACTTATCAATGCTATTTCAAGTGGGAGCAATTCAAGGTTCCCCCTCACACCTGCCGGATGTGCCTAACTGTATTGTCTAAGGTGTACCGTTTGCAATAATAATCCTCAGCTGGTCAGAAGCCAATCTAGTACTATGTTTGTTTGGCTCATGAAGCAATCAACACTGAGCGTCTAGCAACTTTCACATGTCCAGAACCTCGCCCCTGCTTATTATATAGTTGTTTCCCTCTAAGGCTGCAGAGGGTTCCTATGTGTCTAGGCAATGCCGCCAAACAAACAGGGCTAACAGGCTGTACCTCACAGGTCCCACTCAGAAACTTAATGAGTACCTGAACTCCCGTGTCTTGCCTTCTCAGAGGCTAGCAGTCAGGTAGACCAGAAGCCCAGTGCATGTCAAGCGTCTTCCTCGATCTACACAAACGATCCGCTATAACCAATTCTCCAGGCCTGTCAATCTTCAGAGAATCAGAGCTCCAGTTGACCAGATCTTTCTGCAGTTAGTCTGGCACTATAACCCAGATGCGGTGTTAGCTGTTCCTTACGTTGCACTATCGTATCTGCTACCGCTACAAGCTGGGTTCCTTTCCATCCCAGGCCTTCACTGCGCACCTTTTGAAAAGAGGTCTCCGTTATGGCTTAACGCCCAAGACCGTGGCCACAGGTGTCCAAACCCATTCTTAAGTTGCCGATTTAGGCTTTTCCCTAGTTCCAACGTGCTGCGGGTCACTTATTACCTATATCAAGAGCTATGAGACTTCAGAGCTAGTTCAATGAAAAGCCATCTATAAGCGTGGCCAAGCTCCGCCCAAAACTTTTATAAGATTTTTAACAAAAAACACCTGAATAGAATTTACAATTTTGAATATTGATGTACAAGCTGAAAATGAGAAGCACCTATGTGGATGAGAAGCTATATACAAAATTGTACCACATTGAGGTACCCAGCTAAATGATTAGTCTTACATCGAACAGAAGATCCCGTGACCAGTGATGCAATACCGGAAAAAGCATAAATTAAAGATACATGAGAGAAACAGCTACAGCGCCAGTCTAAGAATGAGACAGCATGTAGAGTATGCTTATGGTCCTGTGGGTCACCTGTAACAGGTGAGTCTCGAAGGTGGTGTAAGATACTAAAGGACATAAAGGAAATGATGTTTGAAACAGACTTTATATATGTCAGTTTCAGTTGGATTCCCAGTTAGATGCTTTACTTAAAGGGACACTAAACCCAAATATTTTCTTTCATGATTCAGATAGAGGAATACAATTTTAAACAACATTTCAATTTAGCTTCTATTATGTAATTTGCTTTATTCTTTAGATATCCTTTTTGAAGAAACAACAATGGACATGGGTGAGCCAATCACATGAGGTATCTATGTGCAAGCCACCAATCAGCAGGCTACGAAGCCCTATCTGGATATGCTTTTCAGCAAAGGATATCATGATCAATTTAAGCAAATTAGATATTAGAAGTAAATGAGAAAGTTGTTTAAAATTGCATGCTCTTTTAAAATAATGGAAAAAAATGTGTGTTTCATGTTCCTTTAACAACCGAAAACACATTAAACATGTTTGTAGCTGTAGGCTTTTAGGGTCAAGATCTATTTTGGATTGTGATCACTCAAAAAACAAACTGGCCATATCACCTGAAACAGAAACCTCATTATCAGATATCGGAAAGATTGTGATCAAGGCCTAAGTCCCAGATCATGGCTGAATGAGACTTCATCATTGTAAACTACTCCCAGGTTCCACCAAAACAATGCAATAATGTCTTGTTTTTCAGTGAAACACACATTAGTCAACTGCTTTTTTTAGGGTAGCTGTTAAACTTATGAACATTAAGTATTGTTTGTGCCTTAACTCTACCAATAAAGTGCTCTTCCTCAGAGGTGCAGAACTGGAATTGCAGTTTGGAGGATTGTTTTGGTAGAGTACAAAAATTGCTACACGTGGAAAACAAGCAATGTTCTTGGCTAACAGGCTGATTACTATTTGAAAGCAAGCTGTCATTGAGATGAAGCAAATGATGTAGATCAATCTTAAATCACATAAGAAGGTTTATTCTCTATGGAAGCTACTTTTTAAAAAATATGAGCTTTATTCCCTCTTCATTATTTGATAAAATGATCACATAGATTAAAGTTTCAACTGAAAATACGCTTGAATACCGCATTGTATTTGTCGCGAGATTGATCCGCCTTAGTTATCAAGATCGTCAAATGTTGAAATGTGTGACAAAATATACGCTCCCGCGATCTCAATCCAATTGCAGAACGATGATTAAGTCATTACAGATGTTTCGGATTCACATTCGGACTCTATTTGACCATTTTCCCACTTTATCAAACATTTAACAGGTACGCTCGCTCTATTCCGATGCAGGATATCTAGCTTTCAATCTGCCACACTTGAGGCCACGGATGCCATAAATCATGGAGTCTGAAAACACAGAAAGGTTTATGTTCGATGCTGCAAGAGAATGAATTATATTACATAATAAAAGTAAATGAGAAACTTTATTAAAATTGTATACACTTTCTAAATCAAACAATATTATTGCTCCACATTTGGTGCACTAGTAGATATAGGGATAAAAATGAAAAATACATTACTACTTATGGATTATGTTACAAATGTGTCTCTCATTACAAAGCAAGGGGACAATATTATTTCTCCAAATTTTTGCAAAGTTGTGCCCCAAACTTGTCCCACTAATAGATATAGAGATAAAAATGAAATAAATACACAATATAGCTAACTTCTTTTTTATTTTTTTGGAAAAATCTATTTGAACCATGTTTAAGCCATGTATTACAACTCCCACTCTCCACTTCGCACCAAATTGAATGCAACACTTTTCGCACCAATTATGACGCAAACACCTAAACAACCCACACACTAGTGAATTTTTCAACCACTTTTTATTGTAATATGCATAATCACATGATTTATGACATCAGCCAATCTGATTCAAATATATATTTTAAACTATCACTAACTAATGAAGTTGCTCGATACTTGTGTCATGTATCACTCATCAGAACTTGTAAGTGCCATTTGTTACATTATGTATTATACTTTGAAAGTATGTATATGTGAAATTAGTATTAAAGATTAAACATTGATGCTGACATTAGGACACATAGTGTAATATTTTAGACAATGATTTTAAAATTTGAATTGATGTTTGATTCAATAAAATCTTAAGATGATAGCTCAAATGGATAGCCCACCTAACATTAAACTGTAAGGATTCAGATACAGCAGAAATTAAAATTTCTTTACTGTCATGATATTTTCAGTGTTTTTCTTCCTTCTCTTGAATTTTTTTTTTCAGTAAGAAATGTCATCTTATATGCCAGCCCATTTTATAACACCTGTGTAGGGGTGGTTTTTAAAACTAGATTGCAATCAGGAGGGGTTACACAGGTACAGAGAGAAAACTGGCCCAGCTCTTAAAATATCCATTGATTGCAAATAAATACATATGATATCCTGATTACATGCTATATTCGCAATTATTCCTGCTCAGAATAATAATATATTTACACTATATACATATAGTGGTATAAATAAACACAGATATAACAGACAAAAAAGAAACTTAGGGACATGTAAATATGTTTGCAAAAGATTTCTGACATAACACACACACACACGTATATAAATATATATATTTTTATATATATATATATATATATATATATATATATATATATATATATACAGTATATATATTTATATATATATATATATATATATATATATATATATATATATATAATTTTGTGCAAAGATATATGTACAAATTCTAACATTAATAATCATTTATAAAAAAAAAATGAGATAAAAGCATATCATGACTTCTAGAAATACAAATACACATTAATTTATGTGAAAGTATCATATAACAGTTTTTTTGTATAACAAATAAATAAATATAAAAATAACTTTCTATGAGATATTGTTTGTTGAAATATAAATGTAGCTATGTCTTGGACATTAACAGATGAAAAATAAAACATTAGCTTTAGAGAAATGTGCTTGTTCATGGACAGTAATGAAATGGTATAAATGAAGTTGGGAAAAACCTGAATAACCACAACCTCGATGACTGTTAGTTAACAACAGTCCGATGCTCATCGCGCCCTACTTGACACAAGTGTTTTTGACGTTTTTTTTATAAATAAGGGCATCCTTTGTGGATCGGCGTCAGTGATGTCTGGCGAGCGTATTGATGCCGGCGAATGCACTGAGATTGACACTTTGATAAATATCCCCCTTAGTGTTAAAGGATGTTGCAGCAAAGATTGCTCCATAGCCTTTTAAACACTAAACCCCAAAGAGGTATTTATGGATTGGTTCTTCTTGGCCAATGGAAATATTACATAAAAGGGGATCTGTATCTTAAGGAAGGTGCACAACAATGTGCTTTGTTGTAAAAGGGAAGCCACATTGCAGTTTTATTGCCTAGGGCAGCTGCCACTACAATGCAAATAAGGAATCATAGAGTAAGGCAGTTTAGCTGGGTGTGGGAAACACACTGCATCTGGCTAGTGTGCTTGGATCCCAGTCAGTTCACTGACAGCAGGATGAAAATTGGCTCCCAGCTGGATGCTGGAAACCAGAGTGGCACGTGCAAAACAAGGAAAAGCACAATAGCTCTGCTGTTCAGCATGATACAAAAATATTTTCCATACTAAAATGTATTTATTCACTGAAACCAGTCAACTTCTTTTGATTTAGGGTTGTAACACGAATATCTTATTCACTTGTTGAGTATTTTGGATACAATTGGTAGTGCCATTTATGCAAAAACTCCTTTAAAACATTGACTATTGTTTTTTCTTGAGAAATAAAGTTGGCTAAAGATGTTGAACTTTTGTTGCTTCAAAAGGTAAAAATAAGGTAATAATAAGGTTCACAAAATATATAAAAAAAAAATGAAAGACTAGATATATCAGAAATGTTTTGAGTACATAGGCCTTCATTATTATAACGTTAAGGCTTTGTGAATTTGGAAGTCTTAACCATGACATCTAGTCTATTAAAACAAAAACAACCAAAAACCTAGACAAAAATAATTTATCTCATTGAAAAAAGTATGATAAAAGGAGATGACCAGAGGCAAATTTCAAATAAAAGTAAAATATTGTAGTAAAACCGAGATTGGCATATGGTTGGCTGGTAGACCATGCATAAAGTCAGTGTAGCAGTATTTTAATATATCAGTTCAAACGAAAAAAAATACTTTTTGTTGCCAGGTAATATATGAAAAGCACAAAGAATCCTAGCTCGTTCACCTTAACTGCTTTAATCGATAAACATAGCATGCTTTATAGAGAGGATAATAGTAAGTGTCATTATACTGTAAGCACTGACCTAATTGCAAAGATATATTGGTTTCCCTGTCTTGGGAACGAATTGTGCCTCAGGAATTCAAGCCCGTGGACCCGTTTACATTCATTATCTCACTTTGCTTTTACAGAAACTCCTGTGGGCAATTCTACAGAAAGCTATCTGCTAACAGCTTGCCACTAACTAAATGCACACTGAATCACCTGTGTGTCTCATGCACATTGTATTGCTAGGTGAATAGTGAATAGAATGTGACATGCCTTGGGATGAACAAAAAAAGATTGAGCTATGATTATGAAACATTTGCTGGAAGTCACTGAAGTGTTGCTAGGCAAGTGCTTCCTATTTGTCATGTGCATGAGCATACAACACTGCACATTACAAATAATAACATCCCAAATGTCTGAGCTATGGTTCATAGGCCAGAGAAATTAATGAATACTTGTGCACTTTCTACCACATTAGAGTATTATATTAAGCATTATCTGATGCCAAACTAACCTGAAAATACATACATATACTTACATTTAAAGGAACATGAAAAACAAAAATTTTCTGTCATGACTCAGATAGCAAATACAATTTTAATAAAGTTTCCAATTTATTTTGGTTATTAAATTTGCTTAGTTTGCTTGTTAGCCTTTGTTGAAGAGTTATCTAGATAGGTAGCGTGCATTTGTATGGAGCAGGACATGACAGGAATTTGTGCTGCCATATAGTTTTTTAACAAATGTGCTGCCAAATAGTACTGTGGACACGTGCACACTCCTGAAATTACCTTCCTGCTTTTCAACATAGGATACCAAGAAAACAAAGACAATTTTAAATTAGAAGTAAAGTAGAAATTGTTTAAAATGGTATCTTCTATCTGAATGATGAAAGAAAATGTTGGGGTTTAAAGTGAAGGTAAAGTTTTGTCTTTCTGCAAGTATTATTTAATTTTTCACCTTGTAAAATACACTGTCGCTATCTTATTTTTTTTTTTACATTACATATTTCACTACTAAATGTATTTGATTTTTCCCATACCATTCTGTTAAAGCTCCGCCCACGATCCATTTCCTGTCTGTTTAGCTTATGACGTATAGAGCGTTCCCACCCGCTCTATACGTGCCTACAATGCTCGTGCCCGGACAAGATAACCACTACGCATGCACCAATCATCGACTACGGTACACAATGCGCATGCGTTAATGCTTGTTATAAACAAGCTTGCTACGTATTGCTGCTGAAATTTTTTTTTGTCAGTAAGCATGCGCTAAACGGGGCCGCGCTTGGTTTTCCAGGGAGAGGAAGGAATCTTACGCATGCGCAGAGCATTGAAGATAGCGATGATGTCAAATGATGGCTGCCTAATGGCCAGGAAGTCAATTGGCTGTTCTGAAAACGTGACCAGCAGGATAAAAAAAAAATTATATCACGGGTTGAATCGTACGCTTGTTAGACTGCGACTAAAAACGGATAAAACTACTAATAAAGGTAAAAATTTAAATTTTCATGAATGAAAGTGCCATTGATTTGTGCTGTATTGCTGATAAGTGCATAGTAATACAGCGAACTTTACCTTCACTTTAATGTCCCTTTCAACATTTCCATTTTTCAAGCTATTTAATGTAATAGACAAAGTATCTTCTCATTAGAGAACTGTTTAATATAATAAAAAAAAAAAAAGTAATTGTGAATACATGATAGTAATGCTAACTGCACCTACCATTGTTTTGCTGTCAAACTATTCCAACGTTGTATATTGTTAACTATTGTTGTGTTCCTGCTGACCAGTACTACATGCATATCCTGTACACCATATCATTTGTGAGATTTTCGGTATCTCTGCCAGGCACTGTAACTGCACACCTTCCTAATGTCCCTATTTGAGCTCTGTCCCGCTGTCCGTCTGAGACAACCATTTGCAGAATTTCCCTTAGCCCCACCCACGGAGCGCTCAGACATGACCACAATCTGCCCAGACACACCAACCACCCAGACACACCCACAATCCCACCCACTATCCTATGCCCTCCCAATATGGCTCCTCCCAAAAAACAGCACCTGGCCCCTATTAATTTCCTGAGTCCTTGATACCTAGCTACAAATGTTGGGAGATATGTAACTGTAGGCTCTGACTTAGATCCTCTGGACACAGCCTCATCATCATCTCTTCTTGCAAATCCATAATATAGATAGATGATAGAAGAAAGAGCATATATTTCTAACTTTTGAAATGATAAAAACCAATCTGTTCAGTTAAGGTTTTAAAAAATGAATAATATTAATATTAATAGTAATAATAATGGAGATTTCTGTTCATAACTATATAATATAAACATAAAACTCAACTAAGTATTGCAAATCCAAACGTTTATGAGGTACAACATAAATCATTGCCTTACCATTATACTGAGCTATTCATTGTCCTCCAATGACAGGTAAAACCTGTTTGAAAAGGTAATTGTTCAACTAATTTGTTGGGCACTTGTAAAATTATCAAAGGAGTTTAATAACATTTGATGCTGTGACTGAAAGAAGATTATCAAATTGTGAAGAAAAAAAATGCAGAGCTTGCATTACACAGACTGACTCCTCACTAGTAATACACTTTTTGCAGCTGTCTTTTGCAAAGAAAACATGGCAAGTCTTTTCTAACTAATACTTCTGCTGAAGCCATGCTGAAGTCAGGCCAGCAAAAACCTAGTTTCCAATACCCCTAAGAATAAAAGGGACAAAAAGTTCACTATTTTCCTTAGGCAAAGTTACCGTTCTAAAGATGTGCCAAATGCTATTTTAATCATCAAATGAATATATCACATATTCCTTTATTATGCATTAAGAAAATGTGAAGTAGAATATTATTAAAATAAATATTATTTCTAATATTCTGAATTAATTACATTAAAAATATTTTATAACCCATGACATCTTGGAAAATCAAATGAATTACCTAATGCCTATAAAAATAGAAAAACAATTAAGGTACAGTAACCAGTTTTAATATATTTTTACTTGTTAAATTATTTCACTGAGATGCTGTGATGCAAAAACATTTTTAAAGGACAGAAATCTTAAAGTGACAGTACACCTTGACTTTTTTGTCTTCCTTCTTACTTCTTTTGGCCTAGATAACAAGTGGAGCGCTATGGATACTGCAGGGAGCGCAATCCATTTCACAGCCCGCACTAATGCACAATCTGGTTTTACAAGAAAATGTTAACATGGCAAAAAAAAATTTAGCGTGTCCTATACTTTCAATGGATAGCGCTAAAAGCATTCATATTACAAATGGTGACTGAGAGTGCTGAAAAATTTAGCATATCTGGAAATTCAAGTGCTAGTGCTAGAATGAACGTATCAATAAACACATATCACATATTAAAATATAGTAATCCATACAAATATATATATATAAAATTTAAATGCAAAGTAAGTGTTTATTATTAATAAAACTGTTAAAGCACTGGCCTCTATTTATGAAGCTGTGGACACAGCTTCAGAGTTTAAATGTTTCAGACTTGCGCTAGATCCCATTGGGATGACTGACAAGCCTTATGCAATTGGTTGTGGAAGAGCAGGGGGTGTGGCTGCACAATAATTTGCTTGTCCAATAATAACTCACCACAATGCCTGGTGTACAGGTTCCCCAGAGCAAACTTTGTCCACCTGGCATTTGTTAAATAGGGCCCATGGTATATGGCAAGGTGTTGAACTGGGATGGGCTCAAAAGTGGATATGTATGTGTGTGGAATTATATGTATGTGTTTATATAAATATATATATATATATATATATATATATAAATCTCCAAGGAAGGATAAGCACAGTCTTACAAACTCATGCAACTGCCAGGGTGCGCTTTTATCCAAAATTCAAAGTCCCGTCAAAAAAGGCACTCACTGGTCTTCGTAAAAAATAACTTTTATTTCAGGTCATCATTAAAACGACATAACGTTTTGGTGTAGTCCAACACCTTTGTCAAATGTCATGCAGAAAACAAGCCTCCAAAAACCGGGATCCCCAACAAACACACATACCCCACCATATCATTCATTACCTGTCTTATATACACACAAATTAAGAGTCGTTAATGCCACCATATTGCAGCATCACTTGGCCCCTTGTAACTATGGTAACATATACACGGAAGTGTGTTACCATGTATGTATCATCATGAGAGGTATAGCGCTGCACATTTCATAGTGTAGAACCGCATCATTATTGGCTATTATATAATAGCAGCAAGAGAGCATGAAGCATTAGCAGATATCACTCGCTATTGAGCCATTACATAAACCCATTGCTGTCATACCATATGATGTGCTAGCTATGATCAACTAACAATATACCAATTAGCATGTATTTTATATATATTGTCTAAAAAAACCTGTATCACTTTAAAAACAATCCCAAATATATTTACAACTCAATTGCTTGTATCTATACAGAACAACCACACAAAAAATAGAATAGAAAACAATGACCTAGGTAAATGCACCACATATTACTACTCCCTTCATGTCACTTGGAGTATAGGTAGAAACCCGTGGTTATCCACTAGAAAGAACATCCATGTGGATCCACTCGGGGTAATATCCTTCAGAAATATGGTGCATCAGTCCAGGTCTCAGTCATTTAGTGTAAAATGGTCCGAAATCAAGAAAAGTGTTCAGAGACAGGATGTCTAACCACTGTTGTGCAATTCAGGAAGCTCTTAACAAAGGAGATTCAGAGCAGCCAGTGGCATGTCACTTCGCCAAATGCAATCATGGCGTATCAAGCTTAAGATCAATGTTGATTGATCATGCACATCCTCTAGCAAGGGGTGGCAATAGAGCCAAGAAGTTGTTACATGGTGCATCAGTCCAGGTCTTAGTCATTTAGTGTAAAATGGTCCAAAATCAAGAAAAGTGTTCAGTCCCCTTTGTATCAGGGAATCCAATGTGTGGATCCATTTTGTTTCCATCTGTAACAACATCTTGGCTCTATTGCCACCCCTTGCTAGAGGAGGTGCATGATCAATCAGCATTGATCTTAAACTTGATACGCCATGATTACATTTGGCGAAGTGGCGTGCCACTGGCTGCTCCGAACCTCCTTTATTAAGAACTTCCCAAATTGCACAACGGTGGTTAGCCATCCTGTCTCTGAACAGAACCATTTTACACTAAATGACTGAGACCTGGACTGATGCACCATATTTCTGAAGGATATTACCCCGAGTGGATCCACATGGATGTTCGTTCTAGTGGGTACCCACGGGTTTCTACCTATACTCCAAGTGACATGAAGGGAGTAGTAATATGTGGTGCATTTACCTAGGTCATTGTTTTCAATTCTATTTTTGTGTGTGGTTGTTATGTATAGATACAAGCAATTGAGTTGTATATATTTTTGGGATTGTTTTTAAAGTGATACAGATTTTTTTAGACAATATATATAAAATACATGCTAATTGGTATCATCTTGTTAGTTAATCATAGCTAACGCATCATATGGTATGACAGCAATGGGTTTATGTAATGGCTCAATAGTGAATGATATCTGCTAATGCTTCATGCTCCCTCGCTACTATTATATAATAGCCAATTATGATGCGGTTCTACGTTACGAAATGTGCAGTGCTATACCTCTCATGATGATACATACATGGTAACACACTTCCGTGTATATGTTACAATAGTTACAAGGGGCCAAGTGATTGGCTATGACGCATCACACTGACACACAGCGTTATGACGTCATGACGCTACAATATGGTGGCGTTAACAGCTCTTAATTTGTGTGTATATAAGACAGGTAATGATATGGTGGGGTATGTGTGTTTGTTGGGGATTCCGGTTTTTGGAGGCTTGTTTTCTGCATGACATTTGACAAAGTTGTTGGACTACACCAAAACGTTATGTCGTTTTACTGATGACTGGAAATAAAAGTTATTTTTTACGAAGACCAGTGAGTGCCTTTTTTAATTTGTGTGTGTGTGTGTGAAAATACATGTAAATATATATATATATATATATATATATATATATATATATATAAATAAATAAACTAAAAGTAAGAATTTAAATGCTATTGATGGCTCTAAGATTTTTATGCTCCACTTGTAATCTAGGCCTTTATCGGTTTCTCTTTTTTTTATATTAGCTCTACTTGTACTATGTACCTGGTGCTTCAGGAGTACATACAGTTACTGATTTTTTTTATTGTTTTCTTTTTTTTTCTGTTATTGGTGTTACAGTATATCAGCAGCCATACCACCAAACCACTGAAGATAAGCAGAAGGCGATCCCCCCCATCTCTGCTTAAGCTGGTGTTTTATAGCTAAAACAGCTCAGATGTGTTGCTTGAGCTGAGATACAGGATATTGGGAAAAATACCAGCCATGATTATTAGAATACACTTGCATAATCAATTCTACAGTCTACGGCCTCTAGTTATCAAGCCGTCTACTTACCTGCATTCGCCGGCCCAATACGCTCGCCTAAGCTCGCCTACCATCGCCGCTGTGGACCTGAATACGTTCGCCAAAGTTATCAAGAAAGCTGTCAAGAAGCCGCGCACCAAGTACGGAGCGATGAGCAGCGGACTGTTGTTAACTGACAGTCATCAATCTCGCCCTTTAAAGTGATTAGAAAAAAACACTGGTGCTTAAAGTTTTAGAAAATACAGGTCTCATCTGTCACCCCCCCCCCCATTCATGTCTCCTTTTAGACAAGAATTTTGCTGCAGTCCACTTTACATTGAGGACATACTGTTATCACTGCAAACCCTGCTTCAGTGATGATTGTAACAGCAGCTGAGCATAGGGCATGTCCCAGATTCAAAAAAATCCATTGGTGAAACCTATATCTTGTTGAAAAAAACTCACATGAAAATATGAAAATTGAGCAGCTCAATGAGATTTGAAGCAATCCCTCATCACATCCATTAATTATTATAAAGGCTGTATGTTTGGCAATAGTGTAGGTGACCAACGTACCCACAGTCAGTTAATGTCTGTGAGGTCTCCGAGACACCTCTCGCTCTATACAGCAAGATTATTTTTCAATATCAAAACAGACATGCAAGTAATTTGTACTTACACACATTTACATTTACCAATTTCAAAAGTGATTGCAGTTGTAATTGTTTTAACCACTTAGCAATAGGTTCACGTTTCATGTGTGAGTTATCAGGTATAAAGCACATAATGCAGCTATGAATGTTAATGGCTGTAACGTGATCAACACGTTTCTAACATCACTTTCACAAGGTCCCTTGGCAACTTTGTGAGCAAATTGAATCTAGCCCCCTTCCAAGAGCTGGCCTCTAGTCTTCAACCAAAAAGTTCCCAATTTTAAATATGCCTTACAATTTTAGGATGTTGCCCTGGTTATTTATTTTAAACATAAGAAGGGAACACTAAATTGCATCTTATTTTCCAACCAGAAAATATGAATTATATTTATAATTTATATTATTATAATTTAATGCTAATATGTTGTCTGATATAGGAGGTATCAAACTTAAATATTGACAAAATAATGGTTCTTTTGTTATGCTGTCATGGTGTAGACTGCAAAATTAGTGCACTTTAGTACATACAGCTAAAAAAAAGAAAAACGTGAACCTGTTCTCCTTTCAGAAATAGCTCCTTTTCTATAAATAATGAATGATTCTATGTTATTGTGAGTGAGATAAGATGTTTAAAACTGAAAAGCAAATCAATAAACCTAGAGAGGGAAAGCCGATATCATAGAATAGCATCAACGTTATAAGAGCTGAGAAGCTACATTGTTCACACTAAGGTTCTCTTCAGTAGTTGGTAAAAAAGTTATGGTTGCAAAGTTTTGCTTTTTAAATATGGGAAAGGACATAAAGCATATGAAATAACAGGGATAAGAAAAGGAAGATGTCAGTTATTTCAAGGAATATTGTTTTTCTCTAGTGTATATAGAACAAAGTATTTAATAATGTTTTATACCTTATATAATATTATTCTATAATAATAATAATTGTATTTTGATTATTGTTTTTTATTATTATTATTATTATTATTATTATTATCATTATTATTATTATTATTATTATTATGAACATATGCTCATGTGCTTTCTAAAAAACTTTAGATTTTATGCTTGTGGAAATGTGTCCTGAGTTATCAATAGTTTGTTAAATTTTCTTTATTAACTATTGAATGAATGGTCCTTTATTATTTGGAGTAAAAAATTAGCATTTCCAGTTAGTTTTAGTAAAACCAAAAGAACAATAACAAAATTTTTCTCTCGTCAATAATTAAAAAAAGCAGCTAAATTTTTTTTGCATGAAACTTTAAATGGACCGGAAACGGTTACCGGAAAAAGCGCAAACATAATACTTTTACTGCTAGAACCTGTATACAGCTAGCACTCCCTATACTTTCAATGACAAGCACAAAGTGAAGGCTCATTCTCGTATTACAAGCCCACAGTTAACCCTTATACTTGAGCTATGATAACATTAACTCTGAAAATATTAGCCAAAGAGAAAAGCTCTGGTAAAGTCATTGTGACTAGTCATACAGAACCTCACAAATCAAAAAAACGGTCCTCTTAGGTTTTAACGTTATTTCAAGACTTCTTACAAAGATTGTTTTGTACATAGTCAAAACACACTAATGCCATTTTTAGATGTACTTGAAGAGAAATAGTACTGTAAAATAGTTTACAATTACTTGTTAACCAGATGCAGAGTTAAAAGTCTATGGGAAATTGATCCTTTCGGTATATTTAGCATATGAAATAGCTGCCTCTGCTATTTGAAACCACAACCTAATGAAACTTGCTGAAGATGCTTAGCTTTATATTTACACAAAAGTCTCCTTATACTTTCCTGACTGTATGCTCAGAGAGACCAGTATTTTTGGAAAGCAACGAAAAAATTAACATTAACAATATTGGGACGATTTATCAAGGGCCAAATGGCCACTGATGCCCCTGTTTCAGACTTGCTGGATACAGCAGTTATGAAGCAGCGGTCTTAAAACCGCTGCTCCTTAACTGGTCCGCCTGCTCTGAGGCTGCAGGAATCAATCCACCCGATCTCATACGATCATGCTGATTGACACCCCCTGATAGCACCCGATTGGCCACAAATCTGCAGGGTGCGGCATTGCACAAGCAGTTCACAAGAACTGTATGTGCAATGCTACGCTGTCGGCAATCGTCATTCATCGATGTCTGTCGGACATGATCCGCTGAGTGGATCATGTTTGACAGACCGATGATAAATTGGCCCCAAAGAGTTTAATTTCTTATAAACCTTCTTGTTTACACAGCTTTTCTATAACCAATAGTTAAAGGGATAGAAAGGTAAATATGTTCATAGGTGCATTAACATTTTAAATAGAAGCATTTTTTTGCAATATACTCCCATTAGTAAAAAAATGCTTCTAGTAAAAATGATTACCGTTTTTCACTGGCATATACACATATGCTGTGTGGGCCCATGCACCAGTATTTAAGCTCAGAGGGCTGGCAGTGGTGTGTACTGTGCCTGTGTAGACTTATTTTGTGTCATACAAGCCACTGCTGACTCTCTGAGAAGGTGTAGTATTTGAAAACTGGTGCACTGGGGCATATGTGCGCATGCTACTGAAAAACAATAATGATTTTTGCTAGAAGCCTTTTTTGCTAATGCAAGTATATTGCAAAAATGCTTCTATTTAAAATTCATATGCACCTATATAACGATCAATTTTACAAGCACATGCATTTCCTGTTAGATTTAAAATAAACAGTTTTAACTTATAAGAAGATGTATGACATGAGCGCACAAGACTGCACTATCTCAATTTAGAAAACACTTTTTCTATCTAGAATTAATATTGACACATAAGAATAGAATAAAATTCACATATTCATAGCAGATATAAAAAGTACGAGTAATATGTACCCCTATAATAAGCAGGTAAAATTATTTATTTAGTATTTATGGTATATTTATATTTAACAAGAAACAGTCTCTAAAGGAACATAAATTATCATCGATAACATATAATAGAGATAATAGAGAAAAGAGATCAAGTAATAATAATATTATTGATGGAAATCGTGGCGAATACCAGTAATAGAAATGCACAATACAAGTCCATAAAATCAGTAGAATCCGTGAAGTACACTGTAGGATTACTGCAGATCAATCAAAAGGATATGTATATACATGTCAAAGTTCGTAGTGCATATCAGAATTGAATATATTCTTATCCGTGACTAAGGCTGAAAATTCGGTACTCACCGACCGTTACCTCAATCATATGAGGTAAGGAATGTGCTCCACATAGACAGCCTTCGGTCCAAGGCACAAGCGTGCTAGCTGAAATTCAATCCCCCTCAAGACTGGAATTTGGTTATAACTCATATTCCGTATGTCCCACAATACTGTATCCTCTACCATCCAGGGCAGTTCCCACGTAGATGTATAGATATAATTAGGGGAAAGATAAACTTATAATATTGTAATACTGTTCAATTAAAAATAAAAGCAGACAACACACTAGTGATTATGCTTACAAAAAGAACCCTCAACGAATGAGGTATGTCTGGGCACCAATTGGCAATCAAGTTGCGTGTTTTACACAATGTCGAGTGTATAAATGTTTGGCTTCTCAAAGACGTATTTTTGTAAGCATATTCTGCTGACAAACTATGACACAAATGCAAGGTAATATCTTTCTCTAATTTAGGTTATATAGAACCAGATTAAGTAGAGCGCAAAATATCGTTTTCGCTAAAGCAATATTTGCACTCCATTTTGTAATACCAGCACACGCTAATGTGCACTGGTATTACGAGTTAAGTACAATGCGAACGGGACCTAGCGTTCACATTGCATTGAAGCATTGCGTTTACAAGAGCGTGCTTCTATAGGCTCCAATGGGAGCCTCATTCTAATGCCATCATACACAGCACAGAACCTAAGCACAGGGAAGTGAGTAAGTAGCGCAGCGATGGGCAGCAATTTTAAATATATTTGGATATGCTTATATACATTTATATTTATTTGTTAATATATGTATATACACATATTAACACATAAATATTTATGTATATAAGCATTTACATATATATTTACATGGAACACACAGTTCCCATAAACTGCAATGGAAAGGCACTTATTAGTGCTGTTATGTTTCTAACACCCCTCAGACACCACTTTTAACTCCTAAAAACTGCCTAGTGCAGTTGTTTTTTTATGAAATAAAAAGCTACATTTTTTAATAAAAAACTAAAAGACCCTCTATTTTTCGAACATTTGGGGCACTTTTAGAAAATTAACCAGAGATCTGATCTACATGTAATCTAGCCCGTAATGTCTTTGTTTTTAGCATGTGGAATTGGAATGTGAATCTTTATCTTTGAGGCAACTGTATATAATCTTTGGTATGTTGTGTATTAAAAATATATTAATCATGGTACTTAAATGTAGAAATATTATGTAGTGTATAAAATTAGCCATGCAGACAGAATAAAGTATGTTTATGTCTATAAGACTGAAGAACTTAAAATCAACACATGGTAACAGCAGGACCACTTAATGATGACCAGGATGGTGGAAATAAATGAAGACACTTTACAAAAATATATATCTAATTTAATCCTAATTAAATAAGACATGTTCTTTAAATTTGGATTGGCACCTCAAATGAAAAAACAAAACAAAACAAATTGTGCACCCTGGGTCAAGGAAATTAATGGTGGTTGTGCTACAGATTATGAAATATTGTACTGTTTAAATTCAAGTTGCTGAGGCATGGCTGGCAAATCTATTTATTTTGAGTGGATAGTTAAGATGTATCTTTCTGTTCGCACATATCTTTAGTATGCAGGTAGCGAATAGATGGAGATAAAAGAAGGAATGTCTATCTTTGAGTCCTCTGCAATACAGAATAAGTTATCAACCCAGTAACATGCATGTCTGAATAGAGTCCTTTGGCAGAAGAGAGATCTTATCTGTCCTGACATGTGAATTCCGTCCTTATGTCAATCCATGAAAGTACTAAAGAATAAACTCACTGGTAAAATGAATCTGGCGTACCACTGGGACTTACACAGAATCATATTTTCCCTTAGCTTATTTTTCTCCCTCTTTTTTAATTCTCTGGTTCAATGCTTGTTATCCATACAAATTAGTCTGCATGCAGAACTACTTGAAAAGCCACTCTTTGATCTCACAGGTTGGCAAAAATGCACACAAGGATTGCAAGGGTTCAGACAGAGGCTGTATTTTACGCAGACTGTATTAGAACTAGCTCCTAAGCAAACCACTGTACTGACCTTCTGCATCTGTTTGAAAATATAACATAGTTTTCATATCATATCAGAACCATCTGCCAGAGTGAGGTCGCAGGATTTAATCATGAAAAAAATAGCTTTTAACATGTCCTGTTCCTAGATAGACAAACAGGCAGGCAGACATACAGATAGATCTGAATCACGAAAGTTTATTTTTTACTTTATTGTCTATTTAAAATTATCACAGTAGCCAGAAGGATCAAAAAGAAATCTGCAGTGTATAAAAACACTGTCTCTTTGCAAAATTTTAAATAATAATTTCAGTAAGATTTAGCTTTGTTTGATAAATATTAGTACAATAAATAAAACGTACATGTAATAAAATATTTTCTATTTTCATATTTATTAAAGTGCCATAAAACATGTTGAGATCTGTGCATATCCAAAAGGGCTAATTAAGTATGTCCCTTTAATGATTTGTAAAACTATTTCAAATTCTAGTGACTATGTGATTATGTCATCTTAAAGGGACACTGAACCCAATTTGTATCTTTCGTGATTCAGATAGAGCATACCATTTTAAGCAACTATCTAATTTACTCCTATTATCAATTTTTCTTTGTTCTCTTGCTATCTTTATTTGAAAAATAATGCATCTAAGCTTTTTTTTTGTCCAGCCTCTGGACAGCACTTTTTTATTGGTGGATGAATTTATCAACCTAGGTTGTTCACCAAAAATGGGCCGGCATCTAAACTTACATTCTTGCGTTTCATATAAAGATACCAAGAGAATGAAGAAAATTTAATGATAGGAGTAAATTAGAAAGTTGCTTAAAATGTCATGCTCTATCTGAGATCTCTATCTGGGTTCAGTGTCCCTTTAAGTATGGTCAGTTAGAGCCACATATAAATGAGCCTTTTCACTGCTCTAAACAATCACTGTCTAGTATGTAGAATGTGTAATGTTGTGTAATGTGAAAACCTAGGTTACAGAATTTGCTTTTTTAGCCTTTATAGGGGGCATGGGACAAACAGACAGTGTTTACACAAAAGCAGGACCATTTACTGAAACAATCAAAAAATAAATGTATATTTGATTTTTTTTTTTAACAACATATACGAAACATTTTATATTAAAATTACAATTTGTTTCATGTGCTTTTACATATCAAGATATCTACTAGCCAGGGGAGCTTGATTATTGAAGATAATGGGATCATATTATTTGATCTGCAATGCTTTACAAGACACTGGAAATGCCTTACAAAATCATATTCTAGTAGTATATTCCAAAGTACTTGTATGCACTATAGAATCAAGAGCAAGGCTGACCTCTGTAGTTTGTGTATAAGTTACTGGTGTTCTTTCAAAGTGAGAGAATGTACAGAAATAAAAACTAACTTGGTTGGCTGACCTATATGCTACCCGCTGCTTGGACTTGAAAAGATTAAACACAGAACAATATCTTGTTTTTCTCCAATGCTATTTTTTTATCTTGTACTTTGATTTTTATGGGGGAAGATATAACAATACCATTCAAGATATAATATCTCTGTACATTTAGCCATCTGTCTGTAAATGAAATAGATATTACTTTGATTTAAAGCACTTGCATCACAATAAAAAAAAAAGTTGATTAAGGATTTGATTCACAGGTTTTGAATCAGCACACAAGTCTGTTGGAATTATGCTTGCTCCTAAATACATATCTATTTTCATGTATGTCATTATTCAACAAATTTACAACATGCTCTATGATCATAATCTGGTATATGCAACAGTATCAAATTAATTTAATTATTGCATATGTTTTAAGCAGGAAAATGTCAGTAAGGTAGTCAATATGAAAACATGTTTATTTGTAGGTATTTTAAATTAACTGATTGCAAAGGGTCATAGAGTTTGGAACATTTATTCTCGTCATATAATAGTTGCATTTTGTTGTTGTTTTTTTGTTTGGTCATGCTGCAGAGGAAACGTGCTTCTATCTTGATGCTCGATATTATTAAAACTTCAGCACTTTTCATATTTTATAGCTATAAATGTAGTACTAAATTGTGTAAGGTGAAACAAAGTCCAATAACTAACAATAATCTCTAATTCCTTTGTATTTTTTTCTAAGGAGTGTGCTTATTAAATTGTTTTAAGTAATCAGAAATTAATATGCTCTCATTATCTATCTATCTATCTATCTATCTATCTATCTTCTTATCTTTGAATCTGTATATTGCATGCATATTTACTACAGATCTGTTTTCTTATATTTCCCATATAGCAATATCAGTATTTATTAGACAATGCTACATCAAAACTACTGCACCAAACTTTCATTATTTGAGATTATAATGGTTATATTATATGATTTTAGGGAATCAATTCAAATAGACTTTTATGGTGATTTTGGAAGTTATGGTGTACTAAGTTATCAGATTTAATTACATTTTATGTTGATTTTTGAAGTTATAATGATATCTGATACATCATTCCATTTAATGTTTTTGATGATTTTGCAAGTTTTAGTCAACTAATCAAGTTGGTTCACTTAACTTTTTGGATTTCTTCAAGGAGTGAACTGAGATAGTAAATACAATTTTACTTTTATGATCATTTTAAAGTCATAGTGATCTAGCAAAGCTAAGTCAAGTAAATGGTAATGATTTTAGAAGTTAAATTGATCTGTTGTAGAAAATGTCATTAGGTCAGGATATTTAGATTATAGCTCTTAGACCTCTTGCTTTTGCATACTTTCTGGGACCTGGCCTCTCATTAACAAAAAGACTGATAGACATTATGCTATTAGTAGAGTTCCTCTTATATATTACTCCTAAATGTTGCAGTGCTATTGTTAAAACCATTTGACCCTCCCAATTAAATATCATTTCTAGGCAAAAAGTTTTCTCAATACAAAAATTTAAAAAGTGCAATATAATTAAACCATACTAAAAATTTGATGTATTGTATATTTAAGGCCAGATTACTAGTGGCGTGCTAACAGTTGTGCTTAAGCGTTATCAGGATTATAGCGGCTATTTGTGGGCATTGGAAGTAGCGTGTGTATTACAGGTTGGAAGTAAACATGTTCACTTGAGTGCAATTGAATTTAACGTGCATTGGGATAGTAGACTCATTTGAACAAAATACATCATAGTTACATTAGAAAGTACAGTTACACCATCTAATAAAAATTATTGGAGAAAGAGTGTAAGAGCAAATGGCATATTCAAAAAACAGCCTACATTATGCACACAACTTTTCTCTGTGGCAATCAATATTTCTAAGCACGAATCCTGTTCTTTTATATTGCTTATTGTCTTTCAAAACCGCACAGCATTTAGATGTCATCACTATTTGTACTTGTTGCTGTAAACCAAGTTGCTATAGAGACCTTGGGGGATATTTATCAAAGGTCTGTCGGACCTGATCCGACAGTGCGGATCAGGTCCGACAGACCTCGCTGAATGCGAAGAGCAAAACACTCTCCGTATTCAGCATTGCACCAGCAGCTCACAAGAGCTGCTGGTGCAACGCTGCCCCCTGCAGACTCGCGTCCAATGGGCCACCAGCAGGGGGCTGTCAATCAACCCAATCGTACTCGATCGGGTTGATTTCCGGCGATGTCTGTCCGCCTGCTCAGAGCAGGCGGACAGCTTATGGAGCAGCGGTCTTTGTGACCACTGCTTCATAACTGCTGTTTCTGGTGAGTCTGAAGACTCACTAGAAACACGGGCCGTCAAGCTCCTTTTGGAGCTTGATAGATAGGCTCCCTTGTATATAGTCTATACCAAATTCAGATATTACTTATAAAACATCTATATATATGTTTTATATCTAAAAGTTTTATTAATCTTAGAAAATTATTTTATATTAAAAGTTACATATTTAGGAGGGTATATGCTTGATAAAAAAATAAAAAAAATTGTTACAACAGTAAAAGGATCGTTACAACAGTAAAAAAAAGTTGTCTCATAGCTATTTACTAGCAGCCTCATATATAAAATTATAAATTATGGAACACCATTTTTCAGAAGTTACATTCTAATAAATTCACCTAGATGGATTTTCTACATATAAAAACTACAAACTTTGACCAAGAAAAATCATAATGTTTGCACTCACAACTGTTAGAAAAAGAGGCAATTCAAAAGATACCATTAATAGAAATTGTCATCATCTTATGGTCATTCATAGATTTGTTTGATTATTTGTACAAAATCACTCCCAGTGGTTGCCTAAATATTGTATCTATGTTTTATATTCAGATATTAGTAAAATAGTGTATAATCTATAGCAGTGTTCAAGCCTTTGGGTATTAAAGTTCCAAGTCGATTTATCCATCTTGTTTCCTTTATTAGGAGTTCCAAGTTCCTGTCTCCACCTCTTGTCATTGGAGGGACCCAATCAATAAGAATGGTTCTAAGTATTGCCACAGTATGTCCTTTTTCCAATAAGTGACGCGCAACAGGTTGCTCACTTCCTTTATTTTTTATGACTTTTCTAATTGTGCTACGGTTGTTTTCTAAATGTTCTCTGAAAGTAGTGCTTATTTTTCCTACATAGTTCACATGGGCACATTATGATGTATATAACATATTCAGTTGTGCATGTTAGTCTATGCTTAATCTGTATGGCTCTACCTTTATGTGGATAATGATATATATATATATATATATATATATATATACTGTATATATAACTAGAACATATTCTCCTATGTGAAGAACATTGGAATGTGAAATATTAATATTTCGAGTTGGGTTAGCATACTTGAGAAAATGCGATTGGGTTTACGTGACTTTTCACGTTTCATTGAAGTCTATGGGAGAATATGTGAGAATATGGAGCACAATATTTTAACTTTGACGCATGAAAAAAGCTTAAGTCGAGCACAGTTAGCCACAAACAATAAATAGTGCTCCACTCGTAATCTAGCCCTTAGGTCTTTATCCTTTAGTGACAAGGGAGACATTACATAATCTAGTATTCGTCCATTTTAAATTATTCTAATAGCTTGTTCAGCATTCCTTTAATCTATGTTGTGCAAAGGAAACTCAGTTGCACCTTCTGCTTCACTTTCCTATTTTAAAAGATATGCCTTTGCAGTCCTTACTTGCCTCTTGTTTAGGGGGTAAATAACATGACAGAAGAGGTCCCTTGCATATCGTGTAATGAAGATGTTATACACAATGACATCATCATTACACATCATTACTGCTCATGGTGCTAGACCTTTGTAGTACGCATCTGAGAATACCCTTTTTCAAGAACCTTGTAACTTGTCACGAGAACTCTTGGGTCTGAACCACAACTGCAGAACAATTAAGACTCTGTGTTGGTTTGTCTCACTATATCCAGAATGTCACTATAAATGGAGGTACACTCAATGGAAGTTAGTGAATTTATGGTTAGTTGGATTGCAACACTCCTCAATGGATAATGCAAGAAGGTTGCAGTGAACTCTCTGCAATAAAGTTCCTAGGGACCAGGTATAATGGGTTAATGAGGTCTGTTACTACTTTCTGAGATAATAACTCGTAGCTCAATTCACAATAGAATATGCTTATGAACAAACAGGAATTAGGTAAAGTAAGTTTCCTAACTAGATAGCTGTGTGGCTAACCAAGCCTGTAAGATTCCGGATTCACTACCTGTCCCTTCAGAGCAGTACCGCGTCTGCCACTGAGCTGAGTGTTCAGCGAGAATCTGCAGGAGTGACGTCACCGGCTCAGAGCGATCAGCTGTGGCAGAAGGAGGCGGTAGATACTTCGGCGGTGGAGACCGCGGCTGCTCTCACAGCAGAGGGGAGATTTTGGCAGTGATGTAAAGCTTCATAAGCTGTCAGGATTGCTAGTGTGTACCAGGTAGCGAGTAAGTACTTGACTTGGGGTTTAGGCTGGGAACCCGATGTAGAGAGTCAGAAGTAGCAGGTGGGATAATTGCGGTACGTTGATATAGTAGAATGATGCCAAATTCCACTAGGCTAGAGTTACAATCATGGAGAGGATAGTTGAGACAAAAGAGGACAGGATGTAACCTGTATTTGTAATCCAAATGTTTAGGAGATCAGGTAGAGGAAAATACAGCTCAGCACGTAACTAACACTAACAAATTACCAAGCACTTGTCTGCAGGTGAGCTGATCCTCTTAAAGGTGTTGGAGTGGAGCCAGCAAAACCTGTCAGAAAAAGTTAACCCTTACGTAACTTATCCTCATATAATGCAATTGAAAAAGGGGCTATTATTGATCACAGATTACACCTCTGATTCAGTAAGAGGGTCATAAGACCCTTTCTTTTAAATAAGGAGGTTCGATATTTTGAAAAAGAGGTCAAATGTCCCTCTAAATCTCAAGTGATTTATTTAGTAATAGTGAATATTTCCTCATTAAATGCCAGGGAGGTCCTAGATAAAGGGGGGATATCAGATGCCCTCTTTACACCCGTAAAACATATGTAGTTACTAGACATAATTTTCGCATGAGGGAATGCCCTATTTTTTATGAAGAATCTCATGTTTCTCCTTTTGGTAAGTGAAAAAATGAAGCTATATCACTTAAAAAGACTTCATACACTACACAAACAAAACATGCCTGTAAAAGGGGACCATTCTTATTCAAAATTGGGATGTCCAACTAGTTAGCACTTAGCAGGTGATTTCCACAGAAATTGTAAACACATATCTTTTAGGTAACTTTAAGGGTGTTCAAGACTCACAAAGGGGCCATAGAACCTAAGCATTAAATAAAAAGGACTTATTTGTCAACAACCCAGTTAGGTTTATGGAATTAAATTTATATACCAAGAAAGTTATTCAATTTTCCTCTGTTCCCATTAAATAGCACAGCTTTTAAAAGCATCTAATAGTACAAATAGGAAACAAGCAAACCTAATCACAATCAGCACTGTTTCATCTTTCTAAGACTCCTTAGTATGATGATCACTGTTGACAAACAATTTATCGTTTAACAGGATTTATTAAACAAGCTGCTTACTAGAGGAAAAAAGCTATAGAAGATCTATAAAAGGACAAGTAACAACATTATGTATTCATTTACAAATGGGATAAGGAAAAGGTTTCAATAGAATGGATTGTGAACAAGGGCCACCATTTAAACTTATCAGAGATCCTATGCAAAGGACCTTGCATGACCTTCATATTTGAAGTGATCCCGCTCCATTAGAAAACTTCCTGATAATTCTCTTAACACAAGCTTTCCAAAACCTTTTGTGGTCTGATAACACCCCTTTACATTACAGAGAAAATGTTCCAATCCAAAAACAATTAATTTTTTCAATATTTTTTCTCATGATTTTTGGATATATATTTTTTTTCAAATTTGACAGTCTTAACCTGTAAAACCTATATTGCCTATATCAAAATTTAAAAGTATAACATTTTTACTTAAAAGGACAGTCTACTTCAGAATTGTTATTGTTTAAAAAGATAATCACTTTATTATCCGTTCCCCAATTTTGCATAACTATAGGTTATATTAATATACTTTTTACCTCTGTTATTACATTGTATCTAAGCCTCTGTAGACTGCCCCCTTATTTTTGTTCTTTTGACAGACATGCATTTTAGCAAATCAGTGTTGACTCCTAGGTAACTCTACGTGCGTTAGCACAATTATTTATCTGACACACATTAACTAATGTCCTCTACCTGTGAAAAACTGTCAAAATGCCCTAAGATAAGAGGCTGCATTCAAGGGCTTAGACATTAGCATATGAGTCTACGTAGGTTTAGCTTTCAACAAAGAAAACCAAGTGAACAAAAAATGATGATAAAAGCAAATTGGAAAGTTGTTTTAAATTGCATGCCGTATCTTAATTATGTGAGTTAAAAATAATATGCAAGGTGCATATAAGAATAGGGTGCGCCTAGGTAATGTTTTAAAAAAAAAAAATATATATATATATATATATATTTCAAAGTAAGTGTAAGATGGTGTAGATATAAATATCAGAGGTGATAAAACATGTAATATGATAATTCCTATTTGTCTGTTCAAAAATTGAAATAGCAATGCCGTGAATAACAAAGACCGTGCTTTCAAAATACAATGTGCATATATATAAACACAATAATATTGCAGAATAATAAATGAACTGTATAAAAAAGAGGAAGTTTTTTGTAAACCTAAAAAATACAATAGTGTTCAATGCAAAAAAAGTTCATATAGTGATAACGTAAATTTCCACTGAAAGGAAAAAAGTTCAGTTGTGGGCAGCTTTTCTTGGGACCGATGGTGAGTCAGAGAATCTAAGAAGTGAAGACAAAAACAAGAAAGCGCCTCATGGTGTAGTAATCACAAAAAAGTGTGAAAAAGTGTTATGGAAGTGAACAGGTACCTTACAAACAAGGTGGCACTCTTATTATAAGAAGTGCAAACGAGCAAGCTGACCTTTAAACATCAGTCAGTATGCTGGATGGACGAATCTTGTTGGTAACAAGGCAAACCACTGAATTTCCACAGCCGGATACTGCTCTCCTGCAAACTGTATGTAGTGGAAGGTAATGTTCCTAGCAGGGAGAGAGGAAAAGGAAGGGCAACGCCGACTGCGCTGCAGTGGAAGGAGTAAAAGCCAGACCAATATAATCTGATAGGCTCCTGTGTGTCGGACGGACACTTCCAAAGTTCATATAAGCATGAAGAGGATCCGAGTATGATATAAAACAAGTATTTATTAGAGCTATACAACGCGTTTCTCTGCCGCAAACTCTTGGCCGTTTCATCAGGTAGTATACAGATTATGCCTACCATGAGGCTTAAAAATACATACATCGGATGTGATTGGACGTGAAATCGGCCAATCGTAGTGTTAAGATATGATTGATACAATGTGTGGAAAACAGAACGTAACAGTTTGTCTGTTAATAGGTGACTAGGTGAATCACTAAATAAAAGCTACAAAGTGTTACGCCATAAAAGGCAAAAATAAATATAAAATTTAACACTACCATTGACTATATACATAATTAAATGCCGAACTAGGAATAATTAGAAACTGTCGACAAGATGACAGGGCTGATCTGATAGCTGAAAAGTTAAAATACATACTAAAAATAAAAACGGAAAACCGTGACATGATAAAAAAAGCATATTATAAAAGGCATTACATAAAAACAATCTATCTAATATATTAATAAAATGAATGTACAACTGACTAAATGTTGATAGTGCGTATTACTGAGAAGACAACAAAAATAATAATAAATGATCATAAAACAACCAGCACAGGGTTTTGGGACAGCAGGAGGAACTGTTCTTACCAAAAGACATAGGAGAGCCAATAAAAGGGGAGTGATGATATTAGGTGTGTAAAATGATAAGTATTAAAAATATATAATTTTAAACTAAAAGGCACAAGGAAAAGTAATGATATGGAATGCAAGAAAAAAGACATCCACAGGTGTTAATTAAAAGCAGCTAAATCTGGATGGGTTGCAGGGGGGTGGGGGGTCTGTGGGGTTTTTTTGGGGGGTTTTTTTCTCTCTCTTCTTTTTTTTTCTCCGTCTTTCATTTCTCCCTTCTTTTCCCCTTTCCTGGTTTCTGTTTGTTTATTTGTCTGTCCCAGTGTCGTTTTCCCCTTTTAGGGGAAAAGGAAGAATTTAAAATCCAGCAGTTAAAACTGATTTTTGAGAAAATTACTAACTTTAGTACAGAACTTTGTTTTTCTTTGTTACGAGACTGTATAACATAAAATGCTTTGACCCTGTGTGGTGCAAAAAGATAAGAATGGGAAAGTCTTGAATCATGTTCTTTCTTCTTGTTGATTTTGTTTTGTTATATTTTGCTGGATTTAAATAAAAGAAAAAAAAGTTAAAAAAAAAAAGCAGCTAAATCTAAACTGGAATTTTGACCTGATGGGAAAAGAGTGTTCAATTTGTGTATCCAGAAGGTCTCACGTTGTCTGAGTTTGATGATTCTATTATAGTCTGTGGAAGGAGGAATATAATCTATGGGATAAAACTTGAAGATTTTGTGATTGCCATTGTGTTTGGTCAGGCAGTGTTCTGTAACACTATGTTTAATATTTTTCTTTTTGCAATTTCGCCAGTGTTCTCCCCAATGTACCCTATCTTTTCTAGAGGTACGCCCTACATACTGAACCACACAGACACATTCTAGTACATATACAATGAAGCTAGCATTGCAGTTGAAAAATTTGGAAATAGAAAAGTTTTCTCCAGTAGAAAAAGATGTAAAAGTTTTTTTGCCGGAAGTGATGTATTTGCATGTATTGCATCCTTTTCTACAACATTTAAAAATTCCTATCTGACTGAGGAAGGTAGTGGGTTTTTTATTTTTAGAAAAGTTATTAAAAAAATGTTGTTTGACTTTCTTACTAGGAGCTAGCTTACCCCTAAGAGTTGGAGCTCTAGTGTAAACAATCTTTGATGTTCTCCTACTAAAGTCTTGAGTACAGGATCTTTGAGAATAATTTGCCAATGCTTGTTTAGGATATGTCGTATTTGTTTATAATTACTGTTGTATTGGGTAATAAACATGGGATCGATAGAAACTTGGTTATCTTCACTTTTTTATTTGTACTATTTTTATCTAGAAGTGTGTCTCTATCTAGAAGTCTTGCTTTGTTTAAACAGCGATCTAATAGATCTTTAGGATATCCTTTGTCTATAAATCTATCATAAATAATATGACTTTGTAGATCAAAAGTTTCAAGATGTGTACAATTGCGTCTGATTCTCTCGAATTGGCTGTAAGGTATATTTGACAGCCATCTTTTATGGTGGTTACTAGTATAATTCAAATAGCTGTTGCTGTCGACTTTTTTTAAAAAAAGTCTTAGAACAGAGATTACCTTCGCAATCCTAGCTGAGTGTGAGATCTAGATAGTCTATCGATTTATCATGGATGTTGGCTGTAAAAGAGAGTCCCAATTCGTTTTGGTTCAGAGAGGAGGCAAAAGCCAGGGCTGCAGATATTTCACCCTTCCAAATAAAAATAAGATCATCTGTATACCGGCCATAGAACACCAGACTCGCCCCAGCTGAGGAATTGTAGATGTAAGTCTCCTCAAAAATGCCCATAAACAAATTGGCAAAACTGGGGGCGAATCTGGTGCCCATGGTCGTACCTGTAATCTGTAAATAAAAATAATCATGATACACAAAATAGTTATGTTGTAATATGTATGCTATGCATTCTAAAATGTACTGTTTCTGTGTTTCAGACATAAAATAATCTCAGCTAAGGACTGTAGATATAGCTTGTAGACCCAAATGATGTGAGATATTTGAATATAGTGCATCTACATCACAGGTGATCCATATTAGATCACCTGTATTTTTATGGTTCTGAAGTTTATTCAATAAATCGGTGCTGTCTTTAATGTATGATGGTAACCCTAAAACATATTTTTGATGCAGAAGATCTATGAAATAGGATAAGTTGTAAGTTAAATTATCAATGTCGGCAATAATAGGACGACCAGGAGGGTTTTCTAAACTCTTATGAAGTTTTGGTAAGTGGTAGTAATGGGCTATAATAGGGTTGCTGACTCTAAGAAAGTTTTTTTCTTTATTTAAAATTTGAAGATGGACTCCTTTTTCTATCAGCTTCTGGTAAGTCTTAAGAAAAAAGTTTGTGGGATCTTGTGGCTGGACTTTATTATAGTTGGTTTCTTTATGGATTCTCTCTACTTCAATGAGGTAGTCGTTAAGATTTTGTATTACGATCCCTCCTCCCTTATCTGCATCACGTATGATAATATTGGGAATGTTAGTGAGAGACAACATAGCTCGTTTTTCATAAAAAATTTTGTAGAAGTTCTTTTTACAAGTTTTTGAGGTAATTTTTTCTAGATCATCTAACACTAAATTTTGAAAAATTTCTACATATTGTCTGGATCCTAATGGAGGAGAAAAGGATGATTTGGCTAGAACATTTGTATGAATGACACCTTCATAAAGATATGTAGTTAGATTGTCTATAGAACCATGTATAGTTGGTATATTAATCCCACTATACATGGTATCTGTGAGAATGCATAGAGTATTTTCCTCCCAAAGATTTTGTTTTTTTAGGTTCTTTTGGGCGAAATTTTTTTGTAAAGATAGCTTTCTTGTAAAACGGTTTAAATCTACAAACAAATTGAAAATATTATGGGGATTAGGCAGACAAAAAGAAAGACCTTTGTTAAGGATTCTTTTTTCATTAGAAGACAAGATATGTGAAGATAGATTAAAAATTCCTTGAACTAATTTATCTGATTTTTATTTCTTGGCGGTAAGGCTTCTGCCTCTGGAGCCTCTTGGTCTATGTAAAGTGGTCTTTTTTGGGGGTTTTGTTCCTCTATGGGGATTCTGCGGTTTTCTCTAAAATAAAAGATAAAGGTGTAGAATTGTGTCTAGTTAGTCGTTCTGGAAACACATTATCTTCTGATACAGAAGAAAGGGGTTGAAATCGGTTAGAATGTTGAAAATGGTTGTAATTGCTCCTGGAGTGTGTATCATTGTCTGATGAGTAATTGGAATGATGAGGTGATCTGTGGTTATGATAAGGAGAATGTTGGACGTAATTGTTACCAAAATGATCATAATTCCTATGTCTGGGACCCTCTTGGTGGTAACCTCTAGCTCCTAAAGTATTTCTCGTGTTCGTATCTCTGTTAATAGTGTCATAGTTTTTGTATTGATATCTTTTCTTTTCTATTTCCAGTTTTTTAAACTGCAACTCTAGCTTCATTGTATATGTACTAGAATGCGTCTGTGGGGTTCAGTATGTGGGGCGTACCTCTAGGGTACGTTTGGGGAGAACACTGGTGAAATTGCAAAAAGAAAAATATTAAACATAGTGTTCCAGAACACTGCCTGACCAAACACAATGGCAATCACGAAATCTTCAAGTTTCATAATCTGTATACTACCTGATGAAAAGGCCAAGAGCTTGCGGCCGAGAAACGCGTTGTATAGCTCTAATAAATACTTGTTTTATATCATACTCGGATCCTCTTCATGCTTATATGAACTTTGGGAAGTGTCCGTCCGACACACAGGAGCCTATCAGATTATATTGGTCTGGCTTTTACTCCTTCAACTGCAGCGCAGTCAGCGTTGCCCTTCCTTTTCCTCTCTCCCTGCTAGGAGCATTACCTTCCACTACATACAGTTTGCAGGAGAGCAGTATCCGGCTGTAGAAATTCAGTGGTTTGCCTTGTTACCAACAAGATTCGTCCATCCAGCGTAGGGACTGATGTTTAAAGGTCAGCTTGCTCGTTTGCACTTCTTGTAATAAGAGTGCCACCTCGTTTGTGAGTACCTGTTCACTTGCTTCCATAACACTTTTTCACACTTGTTTGTGATAACTACACCAGAGGCGCTTTATTGTTTTTGTCTTCGTATCTTATTTATGAAAGTTTAATTTTGACTAGACTGTCCCTTTAGAGGGCATGATTTCTTTGTTTTTTGTTTTTTTTTAAATGCAATGCTTCAAAATGTATTACAGTGCCTTTGTTTTGTAAAATAGATTTTTTTGTGCAGAATAAAACCATGTTTTCTGTGTGCACTGTCCCTATCAGCCAATAAGCATTAGAGTTGTACACAATCATACATATAATTTTACATTAAAGGGACACTTTCATAATTCAGATATAGGGTCCGAATTATCAAACTCCGAATGGAGCTTGATGCCGATGTTTCTGCTGCTCCATAACTGGTCCGCTGCCTCTGAGGCTGCAGTCTGCAATCCGCTGATCCTATATGATCGGGCTGATTGACACCCCCTGCTAGCGGCCGATTGGCCGCAAATCTGTAGGGTACGGCATTGCACAAGCAGTTCAAAAGATCTGCTTGTGTAATGATAAATGCAGACAGCGTATGCTGTTGGCATTTAAAATTTTACGGCGGACATGATACGTTACATTGTATCACGTCCACTCGCACTTTGATAAATTGACCCCATAGCATGCAATTTTAAACAACTTTCCAATTTACTTATATTAACAAAATGTACAGTCTTTTTATATTTACACTTTTTGAGTCACCATCTCCTATTAAGCATGTGCAAGAAATCACAGAGTATACATATAGGCAGTTGTGATTGGCTTATGGCTTTCACATGATACAGGGGAGGTGGAAATAGACAAAACTTTTAAACTTGTCAGAAAAAAATCTACTACTCATTTGAAGTTCAGACTAAGGGGCATATTTATCAAGCTCCATATGGAGCTTGAGGCCTCTTGTTTCCGGCGAGATCACTGCTCCATAACTTGTCCGCTTCTCCATAACATGTCCACCTGCTCTGAGGCGGCGGACAGAAATCAACCCGATCAAATCCGATCGGGTTGATTGACACCCCCTGCTAGCGGCCGATTGGCCGCAAACCTGCAGGGGGCAGCATTGCACCAGCAGTTCACAAGATGATGAATGCAATGATGAATGCCAACAGCGCATGCTGTCGGCATTTAGCAATGGGCAGTGATGTGCAGCGGACATGATACGCTACTTCGTATCATGTCCACTCGCATATTGTCACATATGCCCCTATGGGGTAGATTTACCAAACAGCGGATGCTGCAATCTACCCCCAATGTTTCAGGCTTGCCAGAAACATAAGTTAAGAAGCAGTGGTCATAAAACCACTGCTCCTTAACTCTTCCGCCACATTTTAGGTGATCGGGATGAATGACACTCTCTGCTATCAGCCGATTGGCAGTGTATGCTCTCGGCATTTAACGATGCCGGGCGGACATGATTCGCTGCAGCGAATCATGTCCGCCCAGCATTTGATTAATCGGCCCCTAAGTGCTATTGCATTGTCTTTTTATCATGCATTTGTTGATTATGGAAATCTTCTGTATTTACTGTTCCTTTAAATTTATAACAGCTTTTACTTTTTTCATGCAATAAAATGTCATATTTAAAGGGAAATGAAACCCAAAACTGTTCTTTCATAATTCAGATAGAGAATACAATTTTAAACAACTTTCCAATTTACTTCTATTATTTAATTTGCTTCCTTCTCTTGTTATCCTTTGCTGAAAGGTTTATCTAGGTAGACTAAGGAACAGCAAAAAACCTAAGTTCTCACTGCTGATTGGTGGCTGCATATATATACCAATTGTCATTGGCTCACTCAAGTCTTCCGTTAGAAACCAGTAGTGCATTGCTGCTCCTTCAACAAATGATACTAAGAGAATGAAACAAATTAGATAATAGAAGTTAATAAGAAAGTTGTTTAAAATTGTAGCCTCTATCTGAATCATGAAAGAAAATTTTTGGGTTCCATGTCCCTTTAAAGCTTTTCTTTACTACGTCCTTTTAAATTAAATATAACCATCAGAAATAATTACATGAGCACATGTTGTGAGTTGATACTAATGGTTTAGTTACCTGTATTCAAACACATTTTAGCTTTTGTTTCATTTTTGTTTGTTTATAGAGACATAAAAGTCAAAATTTAACTTTTGATGATTTAGAAAGAGGATGAAGTTTTAAAATGCATTCTAATTGACTTTCATTATCAAATTGTCTTTTTATGTGAACAATTTCTAAGGCCCCAGTCCTTACGGAGCATGTGCAAGAGCTCCCAGTATTTACTGTACATATGTAAACTTTGTCATTCAATAAAAAAGAAAATTCTGGACAATTGAAATTGTTATATCATTGTCTAGTTTATGCAATTGTTAAGCAAATTTACTGTATTTAATGGTCCTTTAAAGGGACAGTCTACCATAGAATTGTTATTGTTTTCAAAGATAGATAATCCCTTTATTACCCATTCCCCAGTTTTGCACAAACAACACAGTTATATTAATAAACTTTTTACGTCTGTGATTACATTGTATCTAGGAACCTTCTTCCAGCCCCCTGATCACATGACTGTGACTGTTTATTATCTATTGTCTTAAATTTAGCATTGTTTTGTGCTAGATCTTAAATAACCTCCTGTGCCTGAACACAGTGGCCTAGATTTGGAGTTTGGCGGTAGCCGTGAAAACCAGCGTTAGAGGCTCCTAATGCTGGTTTTAGGCTACCGCCGGAATTTGGAGTAACTCAAAATAGGGTCTAACGCTCACTTTTCAGCCGCAACTTTTCCATACCGCAGATCCCCTTACGTCAATTGCGTATCCTATCTTTTCAATGGGATTTTTATAACTCCGGTATTTAGAGTCGTTTCTGAAGTGAGCGTTAGACATCTAACGACAAAACTCCAGCCGCAGGAAAAAAGTCAGTAGTTAAGAGCTTTCTGGGCTAACGCCGGTTTCTAAAGCTCTTAACTACTGTACTCTAAAGTACACTAACACCCATAAACTACCTATGTACCCCTAAACCGAGGTCCCCCCACATCGCCGACACTCGAATAAAATTTTTTAACCCCTAATCTGCCGACCGCCACCTATGTTATCCTTATGTACCCCTAATCTGCTGCCCCTAACACCGCCGACCCCTGTATTATATTTATTAACCCCTAATCTGCCCCCCTCAACGTCGCATCCATCTGCCTACACTTATTAACCCCTAATCTGCCGACCGCAAAGTGCCGCCACCTACGTTATCCTTATGTACCCCTAATCTGCTGCCCTTAACACCGCCGACCCCTATATTATATTTATTAACCCCTAATCTGCCCCCCTCAATGTCGCCTCCACCTGCCTACACTTATTAACCCCTAATCTGCCGACCGCAAAGCGCCGCCACCTACGTTATCCTTATGTACCCCTAATCTGCTGCCCCTAACACCGCCGACCCCTATATTATATTTATTAACCCCTAATCTGCCCCCCTCAACGTCGCCTCCACCTGCCTACACTTATTAACCCCTAATCTGCCAAGCGGACCTGAGCGCTACTATAATAAAGTTATTAACCCCTAATCCGCATCACTAACCCTATAATAAATAGTATTAACCCCTAATCTGCCCTCCCTAACATCGCCGACACCTAACTTCAATTATTAACCCCTAATCTGCTGACTGGAGCTCACCGCTACTCTAATAAATGTATTAACCCCTAAAGCTAAGTCTAACCCTAACACTAACACCCCCCTAAATTAAATATAATTTACATCTAACGAAATTAATTAACTCTTATTAAATAAATTATTCCTATTTAAAGCTAAATACTTACCTGTAAAATAAATCCTAATATAGCTACAATATAAATTATAATTATATTATAGCTATTTTAGGATTTATATTTATTTTACAGGTAACTTTGTATTTATTTTAACCAGGTACAATAGCTATTAAATAGTTAAGAACTATTTAATAGCTAAAATAGTTAAAATAATTACAAAATTACCTGTAAAATAAATACTAACCTAAGTTACAATTAAACTATCAATAAATTAATTAAATAAACTACCTACAATTACCTACAATTAACCTAACACTACACTATCAATAAATTAATTAAATACAGTTCCTACAAATAAATACAATTAAATAAACTAGCTAAAGTACAAAAAATAAAAAAGAACTAAGTTACAAAAAATAAAAAAATATTTACAAACATAAGAAAAATATTACAACAATTTTAAACTAATTACACCTACACTAAGCCCCCTAATAAAACAACAAAGCCCCCCCAAAATAAAAAATGCCCTACCCTATTCTAAATTACTGATCGGAACAGCCAATAGAATGCGAGCTCAATCTGATTGGCTGATTGGATCAGCCAATCGGATTGAACTTGATTCTGATTGGCTGATTCCATCAGCCAATCAGAATATTCCTACCTTAATTCCGATTGGCTGATAGAATCCTATCAGCCAATCGGAATTCGAGGGACGCCATCTTGGATGACGTCCCTTAAAGGAACCGTCATTCTTCAGTTGGACGTCGCCGGAAGAAGATGGGTCCGCGGTGGAGGTCTTCAGGATGGAGCCGGTCATCATCGGATGAAGATAGAAGATGCCGCTTGGATCAAGATGGTTGCCGGTCCGGATCGCCTCTTCTTCCCGGATAGGATGAAGACTTTGGAGCCTCTTCTGGACCTCTTCAGCCACCGGATGATGGATCGCCAACCCCCGCTTGGGTTGGATGAAGATTTTGGAGCCACGACGGATCAGTGATACCTGGTGAGGTGAAGACAAGGTAGGATGATCTTCAGGGGCTTAGTGTTAGGTTTATTTAAGGGGGGTTTGGGTTAGATTAGGGGTATGTGGGTGGTGGGTTGTAATGTTGGGGGGGGGTGTATTGTATGTTTTTTTTTTACAGGCAAAAGAGCTGAATTTCTTGGGGCATGCCCCGCAAAGGGCCCTGTTCAGGGCTGGTAAGGTAAAAGAGCTTTTAACTTTAGTAATTTAGAATAGGGTAGGGCATTTTTTATTTTGGGGGGCTTTGTTGTTTTATTAGGGGGCTTAGAGTAGGTGTAATTAGTTTAAAATTGTTGTAATATTTTTCTTATGTTTGTAAATATTTTTTTATTTTTTGTAACTTAGTTCTTTTTTATTTTTTGTACTTTAGCTAGTTTATTTAATTGTATTTATTTGTAGGAATTGTATTTAATTAATTTATTGATAGTGTAGTGTTAGGTTAATTGTAGGTAATTGTAGGTAGTTTATTTAATTAATTTATTGATAGTTTAATTGTAACTTAGGTTAGTATTTATTTTACAGGTAATTTTGTAATTATTTTAACTATTTTAGCTATTAAATAGTTCTTAACTATTTAATAGCTATTGTACCTGGTTAAAATAATTACAAAGTTGCCTGTAAAATAAATATTAATCCTAAAATAGCTACAATGTAATTATAATTTATATTGTAGCTATATTAGGGTTTATTTTACAGGTAAGTATTTAGCTTTAAATAGGAATAATTTATTTAATAAGAGTTAATTAATTTCGTTAGATTAAAATTATATTTAATTTAGGGGGGTGTTAGTGTTAGGGTTAGACTTAGCTTTAGGGGTTAATCCATTTATTAGAATAGCGGTGAGATTGGGTCGGCAGATTAGGGGTTAATAATTGAAGTTAGGTGTCGGCGATGTTAGGGAGGGCAGATTAGGGGTTAATACTATTTATTATAGGGTTAGTGAGGCGGATTAGGGGTTAATAACTTTATTATAATAGCGGTGCGGTCCGCTCGGCAGATTAGGGGTTAATACGTGTAGGCAGGTGGAGGCGACGTTGAGGGGGGCAGATTAGGGGTTAATAAATATAATATAGGGGTCGGCGATGTTAGGGCAGCAGATTAGGGGTACATAGGGATAATGTAAGTAGCGGCGGTTTACGGAGCGGCAGATTAGGGGTTAAAAATAAAATGCAGGTGTCAGCGATAGCGGGGGCGGCAGAATAGGGGTTAATAAGTGTAAGGTTAGGGGTGTTTAGACTCGGGGTACATGTTAGAGTGTTAGGTGCAGACGTAGGAAGTGTTTCCGCATAGCAAACAATGGGGCTGCGTTAAGAGCTGAACGCGGCTTTTTTGCAGGTGTTAGGTTTTTTTTCAGCTCAAACAGCCCCATTGTTTCCTATGGGGGAATCGTGCACAAGCACGTTTTTGAGGCTGGCCGCGTCCGTAAGCAACTCTGGTATTGAGAGTTGAAGCTTCGTTAAAAATGCTCTACGCTCCTTTTTTGGAGAATAACGCAGCCTTTATGTGGACTCTCAATACCAGAGTTATTTTTATGGTGTGGCCAGAAAAAAGCCGGCGTTAGTTTTTCGGGTCGTTACCGACAAAACTCCAAATCTAGCCGAGTGTTATCTATATGGCCCACGTGTACTTTCTGTCTCTTTGTATTGAAAAGATTTAAAAAGCATGTGATAAGAGGCAGCCCTCAAAGGCTTAGAAATTAGCATATGAACCTACCTATGTTTAGTTTAAACTAAGAATCCCAAGAGAAAAAAGCAAATTTGATGATAAAAGTAAATTGGAAAGTTCATTAAAATTAAAAGTCCTATCTGAATAATGAAAGTTTAATTAATACTAGACTGTCCCTTTAACTAAATTATAATGTTCCACTATTTCCTAATTCAAGCAGTTTTACTGTTTCAAAGTGTGTTTTCTAATTGAATGTAATGGGTTTGAAAATAAATCCAAAAATTACCCGATCTGCCTTGCATTATTTTTAGAATTCTGATTGAAGGAAATGGAAGCCATATTGTTCTAAACAATTCTCTACTGCTGCTTAGAAGACACATATATAATAATGTTAATGACAGGAATAATGTTAAGAAAAACATATCCATACATGCATACACACACTCACAGTAGTATGAGTTAATAGGTATGTAAACGTACACTGTAAATTGTACAACTTTGTTTTATTATCTGTACTTCTTTTTACAACGAATCAGTGTTATCATTTAACCCTGCTCTTGTCCTCAGCACTAATTTGGTGGAGCTTTTACTAATACATGATAATAATAACATACACACATGAATACATATATATATATATATATATATATATATATATATATGTGTGTGTATATAAACACACACTCATTCATACATGTTTATTTATATGTGGCTGTGTCTATCTATGCATATATGTAGTATATTTGTATGTTTTATTGCTTCTATAAAACCTGTCATGTTTTGAAGCGGCCCTTGGGCCCAGCTTGTGCCTGTGTGTAACTCCTCCTGAAGTCCTGAGTGTCAAATGTCAGGCCTTGTACTATGCTGTCAAAGAAGAGAAAAGGCTGAGATGATTGATGACTGGAAAGGCTGAAATCCAAACCTCTGCAGCAATTGCTTCTTTTAAAAAAAAAAAAAAAATGCTAGGGCTACCCACAGTGGCTATATCCAAGGTCAGTTCACATACCATTACACCCACAGCTTTAGGCTTCTAACAAGTCATGGCATTCATGAGAGACTTTTCTCTTCCTTATATTCCCTCTCTGATGCTGATTCTTTTCTTCCTTTCCCTCCCCCCTGTTCTCTTGGAACCCCCTGCCAAAATTTTCAGACACTTAATCCCAATAAAAAGAAGCATGGCCTTTTTTTCCCTTCAGGCTGCTTTTGCTACTATGAGCCACGGGCTGGAGCTTTCTGCTGCATAAGTCAGATGACAGGATTATTAATGGTGCAGGGCACTGTCATATCTGATTTCATGCATATTCATGAAGAGAGCAGTACAGATGGGACCATGCAATATGGAAAAAACAATGCCCTCCCTCCCAACACAGTGCATACAAATGATTATAAACACAGAACTAAAAATTAAGGCTTAGCAAAACATAATAATAGCTATAGATATAAAATGTAGGTTAACATTGACCTTGGTTCTTTGACCATTACCGAAGTGTCCAGTGCATTTTATGTTTTTGTTTGGAGGGTGAACCTAAGGTTATGTTTTCTTTGTCCCCTTCAGTGTGCAAAAGGACAGCTGTCAGGTAGGTGACCTCTGCAGCCTGACACTTTCCCTTCTGTATAATACATTGTGGTATTTCTGGTTTTCATATTGTAAAGATTCTTGCTCTAACCTTTATTAATATGCAGAGAGGTGATTAGTTTACAAACACAATTGCTGTTGTAACAGGTTTCTTTTAAGGGATAATCAGAATAGGAATGCCCTGTTGCTCTGAAATTCAGCACTATAAAAAACATTCCATTTCAGCTCTCCTCAAACTTGAAAGATTAAGACAAACAGACAATTTGGTATGTTAACATATGATAGATATCAGGGTGCATACATCTGCATAGAAAATCTGTATTGGTGAAATTTTTACAATTGTTTAATAACCTTTAAAGGACACTAAAGTCAAAATTAAACTTTCATTATTTTGAATTTTTGTTTGTTAAATTCCATTTAATTTTCTATTTTTAGATTGTGCACAGTCCTTAAAGGAATAGTAAACACCCAACATATTATTGTTTTAAAAGATAATCCCTTTATTTACCATTCCCCAGTTTTGCATAACCAATACTGTTATAGAAATATACTTTTTACCTCTGTAATTACCTTGTATATCAGCTTCTGCAGACTGCTTCCATATCTCAGTGCTTTTGACAGACTTGCATTTCAGGCAATAAGTGCTGACTCTTAAATAACTCCACATGCATGAGCACAATGTTATTTATATAAAACACATGAATTAATACCCTCTAGCTGTGAAAAACTGTCAAATGCATTCAGATAAGAGGTGGGCTTCAAGGGCTTAGAAATTATCATATGAGACTACCTAGGTTTAGCTTTCAACTAAGAATACCGAGCGAACAAAGCAAATTTGATGATAAAAGTAAATTAGAAAGTTGTTTAAAATTACATGCCCTATCTAGAGTGACCATACTGCCGCTTTAAAAAGGGAAACATATAAAAAATGCATATGTCAGGGTTCTTATACAAAACATTTCTTTAAACAGCCCTGAAAACAGCCCTGCCATATGTATTTTTCATATGTGTCCCTTTTTAAAGCGGCAATATGGTCACCCTAGCCCTATTTAAATCATGAAAGTTTAATTTGGACTTTACTATCCCTTTAAATATGCACACTTTCTGAGGCGCCAGCTACTAGGGATGTGCAGGGGGGGGGATTAATTTCGGACAAAGTTTTCATAAAAAATATTCAAGGAAAATAGTTTCCCTAAATATTTGTTCCCTACACTATTTTCATTAAACATTAACATTTGTTTTTGTTAAAATGCATGTAACTGTTTTGAAGCTACAGGTGAAAAAAATCATCTGTAGCTACATACCTACCCTAACACGGTCTGGAGAGCACGTTAACCCAATCCTCTTGTTGATAGAGCCCCAGCTGCGCTAACAGGAGGCTAAAGTTAGTGCAGGTCCTGAGTGCCGACCACATTAAACCTCCTGTTAGTGCGGCCAGGGACCTGGCAAGAAGTGGATCCAATTAGCTCGCTCTCCAGAGAGTGTTGTCAGGATATCTGAGTATTATTAAATAATATATATGTATGTATTTTTATCTACACATAGATTTATGATGAGACCAAGAACTCTTTTTTTTTTGTGTGAAACTGCCTATAAGACATTAGATGCCTGACTGACCACAATTCAATCCCCCCCCCCCCACTCAATATGCAAAATTACAATGCATCCAGGTGAGAACAAAGGGAAGACATTTGGTTTAGTTAAGTTCAGGCAGTCATTTCAAAGAAAGACAAATTACTTCAAAAAGATGGTCATCTATAGAGTTGTGTATTGCAAATCTTAGATCAGATAGTTACTTCAAAGTAAATATTAGCATGATGGAGCCTCAGACGTGTATGCCCATGGGCTTCCTGCCCAAGATGGATAATGAACTCACAGGCCCCCTGTGAAGCATAGACGTCAGTGGGAATGGTTGAATCTACAAACATTCTCAATAAATTGTAGCTTTTACCATCTACTTGTTAAATGATCCCTTGCTGAGATACATATGCATACTGCCCAGCCATGTGTTCCATTGAAAGCAAAGAAGCCAAGAATTAAGATTTCAAAATGTCCTGACCTGTGTACTTTTGATAGCAGATTATCTATATAGTTTTCAAATATTTAATATGAAAGAGGTGTACTGTATGTGTAATATGTTGTGTTTTTATATGAATATAAGGAAATAATCAAATGCAATTTTAAATGGATTTTAAGATAATAATAGTATGATGTTAGAAATAATACTGATGTTTCATATTAAAATAATCAGGAAAGATGACAAAATATAATCCATGTATATTAAAATATGACCAGACAGGTTTATTAATATAAAGAAATAGTGTATTTGATAGACATTTTATAAGATTGGATGATTTAACTGTAGCAATAATTGAATGAAACTGTTGTCTCTGTCTGTTGAAAATGAAATTTCCCAGTAGCCAATCAGAGAAAAGGGCATACCCAAATCTATCGAATGATTAAGAGATGAGGAGGAGTCTTGTCTCAGACAAAAACTCCTTGCACAGAGAGAGGGGGGTCTTTGGTGGAAAAACTTTGGTTGGTAACTGTTGCAATCCTGCTTGCTACCGATTTTGCTTATAAGAGAGACCAGTGTGCGAACACAGTTTTCTGATAGAGACAAATACGTTTGGACACTCTTTGTGGATAAGAGACTATCAAGATTAATTCTCTTACAAATGTGCATAATTCCTCTGAGACATATGACGATAGACATATTTGGATATTAACTGAATTCTCAAACTGGTGACCTTGTAAAGTATAAGAAATTGTTAAGTATATAATTTAATATTTTAAAGCAAATACATTCATTATTGCTATAGTCAAATTGCAGTTAATAGATTTAAAAGGACACTTACGGCTAGATTTAGAGTTTTTTCCGTAAAGACCCCCGCGTAGCTAACGCTGCTTTTTTCCCAACACACCCTTAAGACAACGCTGGTAATTTAGAGTTGTTCTGAGGGGGTGCGTTAGGCCAAAAAAGGAAGCGTTGACCTAACTAGCTCTACTTCAACCCTCAATACCAGCGCTGCTTACGGTAGCGGTAAGCATCTAAAATGTGCTGTTGTTGCACGATATCCCCATAGGAAAACATGTGAGGCAGTTTGGGCTGAAAAAAAACACCTGCAAAAAAGCAGCGTTTCAGCTCCTAAGCAGCCCCATTGTTTCCTATGGGGAAACAACTCTCTAAGTCTGCACCTAACACCCTAAACAGAACCCCGAGTCTAAACACCCATAACCTTACACTTATTAACCCCTAATCTGCCGCCCCTGCTATCGCTGACACCTGCATTATACTATTAACCCCTAATCTGCCACTTCCGGACACCGCCCGCAACCTACATTATCCCTATGATCCCTAATCAGCTGCCCCTAACACCGCCGACCCATATATTATAATTATTAACCCCTAATCTGCCCCCCAACGTCGCCGTCACCTTACCTACACTTATTAACCCCAATCAGACAATCGTATTGAACTTGCATTCTATTGCTGGATCGGAACAGCCAATAGAATGCAGTTCAATACGATTGGCTGATTGGATCAGCCAATCGGATTGAACTTAAATCTGATTGGCTGATTGCATCAGCCAATCAAATTTTTTCTACCTTAATTCCGATTGGCTGATAGAATTCTATCAGCCAATCGGAATTGAAGGGATGCCATCTTGGATGATGTCCCTTAAAGGAACCTTCATTCGTCGTTAGTCCATTGGTTGAATAGGATGGCTCCGCGTCAGCTCCGTTGAAGATGGGTCCGCTCCGCTCTAGATGGATGAAGATTGAAGACGCCGCCTGGATGAATACTTCTACCGGATGGAGGACCTCTTCTTTGCTGCTTGTATGAAGACTTCTACTGGATCAAGGACCTCCTCTGCGCACCTTGGATGAAGAATTCGGCTCGGCTGGGTGAAGACAACTCAAGGTAGGATGATCTTCAGGGGGTTACTGATAGGTTTATTTAAGGGGGTTTGGGTGGGCTAGAGTAGGGGTGTGTGGGTGGTGGGTTGTAATGTGGGGGGGGTATTGTATTTTTCTTTTCAGGTAAAAGAGCTGATTACTTTGGGGCAATGCCCCGCAAAAAGCCCTTTTAAGGGCTGGTAAAAGAGCTGATTACTTTTGTATTTTAAAATAGGGTAAGGAATTTTTTATTTTGGGGGGCTTTTTTATTTTATGAGGGGGCTTAGATTAGGTGTAATTAGTTTAAACTGCTTGTAATTCTTTTTTATTTTTTGTAATTTAGTGTTTGTTTTTTGTATTATAGTATAGTTTATTTTAGTGTATTTTATTTTAGCTAATTGTATGTAATTTATTTAATTAATGATTTAATTAATGATAGTTTAGTGTTAGGTGTATTTTTAACTTAGGTTAGGATTTATTTTACAGGTAATTTTGTATTTATTTTAACTAGGTAGCTATTAAATAGTTATTAACTATTTAATAGCTATTGTACCTAGTTAAAATAAATACAAAGTTGCCTGTAAAATAAAAATAAAACCTAAAATAGCTACAATGTAATTATTAGTTATATTGTAGCTATATTAGGGTTTATTTTATAGGTAAGTATTTAGTTTTAAATAGGATTATTTTATTTAATTTTAGGAATATTATTTTGTTTCATTTAAATTATATTTATGTTAGGGGGTGTTAGGGTTAGGGTTAGAGTTAGGTTTAGGGGTTGACAACTTTATTATAGTAGCAGCGACGTTGCAGGCGGGAGATTAGGGGTTAATAATTGTAGGTAGGTGGAGGCGATGTTAGGGAGGGTAGATTAGGGGTTAATCAAATTTATTATAGTGTTTGCGAGGCGGGAGTGCGGCAGTTTAGGGGTTAATGCATTTATTATAGTGGCGGCGAGGTCCAGTCGGCAGATTAGGGGTTAATAAGTGTAGTTAGGTGTCGGCGACATTGGGGGGGCAGATTAGGGGTTAATAAATATAATATAGGGGTCGGCGATGTTAGGGGCAGCAGATTAGGGGTTTAAAGTTATAATGTATGTGGCGGCGGTGTCCGGTCGGCAGATTAGGGGTTAAAATATTTTATTATAGTGGCGGCGATGTGGGGGGGCCTCGGTTTAGGGGTACATAGGTAGTTTATGGGTGTTAGTGTACTTTAGAGCACAGTAGTTAAGAGCTTTATATTCCGGCGTTAGCCCATAAATCTCTTTACTACTGACGGCTGGAGTCTTGTCGGTAGAGGGTCTACCGCTCACTTCTCCCAAGACTCAAAATACCGGCGTTAGGCAGATCCCATTGAAAAGATAGGATACGCAATTGGCATAAGGGGATCTGCGGTAGCCTGGAATCGCGGTAGGGAAGTGAGCGTTAGACCCTTTCCTGGCTGACTCTAAATACCAGCGGGCGGCCAAAAGCAGCATTAGGACCCCTTAACGCTGCTTTTGATGGCTAATGCAAAACTCTAAATCTAGCCGTTAGTATTTTAAGCTTGTGTTTCATAGTCCTGTGTAATCTTAACTAGTCATTATTGCTAAATATTTTATTTATTTTTTAGACAGGGTTTTATACTCCATATTTATAAATCAGTTATTATAGTGAACTCTCTCAGAATTGAACATAAACTGGTTATTGTGATTATATCCCTGGTAGTTATTAATTAAGCATAGTAAGTGGGTAATCCATATTAAGCATTGAACTAGAGTTATTGGTTAATAACAGAAGATTCTGGTGTTTCATTGTAATATTTAAATGCAACTCTGATTGTGAATAAGGTAATTTTTATGATCTCTGTATAGCATATTATAACAGTTTACGCTGGTATAATTTGATTCATATCTGATTTCCTATAAATATAATTCAATGTGTCTATACATTTTAACTAATATAAAGAAATTAGGAATTTACATTAATTGTATTGTTTTGTATATGCATTTTATTGGGGGTTTGTTTTTAAAGGGACAGTCTAGGCCAAAATAAACTTTCATGATTCAGATAGAGCATGACATTTTAAACAATTTTCCAATTTACTTTTATCACCAATTTTGCTTTGTTCTCTTCGTATTCTTAGTTGAAAGCTTAACCTAGGAGGTTCATATGCTAATTTCTTAGACCTTAAAGCCCACCTCTTTCAGATTGCATTTTAAAAGTTTTTCACCACTAGAGGGTGTTAGTTCACATATTTCATATAGATAACAATGTGCACGTGCACGTGAAGTTAGCTGTGAGCAGGCACTGATTGGCTAGACTGCAAGTCTATCAAAAGAACTGAAAAAAGGGGCAGTTTGCAGAGGCTTAGATACAAGATAATCACAGAGGTTAAAAATATATTATTATAACTGTGTTGATTATGCAAAACTAGGAAATTGTTAATAAAGGGATTATCTATCTTTTAAAACAATAAAAATTCTGGTGTAGACTGTCCCTTTAAAGAATAACTATTAAATATATTGTATTATAACCCGGCCATATACTGACATATTATTTGGAGGCACTGCTTAGATATTATTAATATTTATCACATTGATATGATATATTTGCAGTAAATCGAAATTATTAAAAAAAAAAAATTGATCTAAAAAAAAGGATTATTATTATTTTTTTTGTGATTAAATATTTCAAAATTAATATTAATATCTTGAAATATTATAAAAAAATTTTTTAAAAAAATTGATAAATTGATTTTTCATATTTCAAAATTAATATTAATATTTTTGAAAATATTTTTTTTTTTCTTATTATTGGCCAAAATTGTAATTTAACTAAATACTTAGCCAATATAAAAATGTCTGTAACCAGAAGTGAATCAATTAATTCTATACATAGTGTTGAAATATGTTCCACAAGGTTGCCCCTCACTCAGGGGGATGTCCTTAAGATGGACATTATAGGCCACATTAAAAAGAGGTTTAATATTGCGGGTGAATTAAATGATTATATAGATATACTTGCAATTAAGGCTAAAAATATTGCTATTGATGATGGAAGGTGGAATAAAAAAAGGGAATTATTACAAGAACTATTAAAAATGAATCAATGCAAAACTCAAAAAACGGGATGAACTAAAACTAAAATCTTGGCCCTAGTAATATGCATTATTGATGAAATGTCGCTATACCTCATAGAGAAGGAATTGCAATTACAGGGGCTAGAAGATAGTATTTACTCCTCACGCAGATGATAAGAGAATTTAAATATAGCCGAAAATAAAATTGATCAGTTTGCCCAAGACATGGCCACCTTAGTTAAGCATAACCTTAGTTTACTAGCCAAATACAAGAGTTAAATAAACAACTCACACAAAGCCAGAGAGAATTAAGTGGTTTAAAAAGATTGTATAGTCATAATGAAAACCCCTCTATTTGCAATGATAATAATGCAGATAATTATAAATCTCTTAAAGATTACATCAGGACTGAACTGCAGAAATTTAGGGAAGAATTTTAAAAGAGGACCCATATTGGGTCAGAAATAAAACTCCCAAATAGACAGTCACCTCATGTTATAAATTCAGAAGAACTGCTACACTTCAGAGGTGGAGGATAGTGATTATAGCGAGTCAGAGGGGCGGAGCTAGATACCCAAATAGCCCACATAGTACTAATGTATTGTAGGGGTCCTCCCCAAAGTAAATAGAGGGCAGATAAGAGATTCTCCAGCCCCCAAAATAAGGCTTGAGATATGTCTAATAGTGGTATATGACACCCCTAAAATAATTAATTTTTTTAAGTCATGCAGTACCTAAGTTCTCCAACAAGGGAACCAATTCTATAATTGACCACTTAGCGACTTATGAAAATGCTTTATCCATTATGAATGGTTCAAGTTAGCAGTCAAAAATTGACTTTCTGCCCTGGGTATTTGAAGGTAAATATCACAAATTCGACAGTGCAGAAAAGAATTTGGGCAATATCGCACTAAAACTGCAGCGAAAATAGCTGTATACGGTTTAAAATGTAGTGCAAATCAAAGCCCTATAGAATTCCTTTCTGTACTGAAAAGTGCGTACAGTATTGGCTGAAGGTTTATCCCATATTTGAATGCTCAGAATTTGTAAATTTATTTTTCGAAGCACTGCCCGCGCACATCAAAGTTAATTTAGCTATAGATTCTGATGAGCACTTCTCATTGGACTGGCTGGTCAAAGAGAGTACAAAGTTATACTCTATTCAGCAGTCCGGTGAAACAGGGGGTTTAAAAGGGAGCCAAAACCCAGTCCCAAAATTGTGCAGAAACATAGGGTGTCACCTAGCCCCCTAGTCACCTAAACCAAGGACCCTCACCGCATCGTCAAAACACTAAAATAAAATGATTAATCCCTAATCTTCCATTCCGGACATTGCCGCCACAGAATAAACATATTAGTCCCCTAAACCGCCGTGCTCTACGCCTCGCTAACACTTAGTTACATATTGTTAACCCCTAATCTTCCGCCCCTAACCGCCACCTACATTATACTTATTAACCCCTAATCTGCTGCTCCGGACATCGCTGCCACCTACATTATACTTATTAACCCCTAATCTGCCGTCCCAAACATCGCCGCCACCTACCTACATTTATTAACGCCTAATCTGCCGTCCCCAACGTCACTGCCACTATTCTAAATTTATTAACTCCCTAAACCTAAGTCTACCCTAACACCCCATAACTTAAATATAATTTAAATATATTTAAATAATATTACTATCAATAACTAAAATTATTCCTATTTAAAACTAAATACTTACCTTAAAATAAACCTAAGCTATCTACAATATAACTTAATAGTTATATTGTATCTAGCTTAGGTGTTATTTTTATTTTACAGCAAGTTTGTATTTATTTTAACTAGGTAGAATAGTTACTAAATAGTTATTAACTATTTAATAACTACCTAGCTAAAATAAATACAAATTTACCTGTAAGATAAAACCTAACCTAAGTTACACTAACACCTAACACTACAGTACAATTAAATAAATCACCTAAATGAAATACAATTAAATAAATCAAATACAATTAGCTAAATTACAAAAACAAACAAACACTAAATTAAAGAAAATAAAAAACAAATTACAAGATATTTAAACTAATTACACCTAATCTAAGAGCCCTATCAAAATAAAGAAAGCCCCCCCAAAATAAAAAAACCCTAGCCTAAACTAAACTACCAATAGCCCTTAAAAGGGCCTTTTGCTGGGAATTGCTCCAAAGAAATCATCTCTTTTACCTGCAAAAAAAATACATACAACCCCCCAACAGTAAAACCCACCACCCACACAACCAACCCTCAAAATAAAACCCTAACTAAAAAAAAACCTAAGCTCCCCATGGGGTAAAGATAGCTTGTCTATTAAAGTGGGCCAACTCAGCACACAAGTTAGTCAATTATGTACACTATTTACTAATATGAGTAAAGTTTTTACGGCTCAGCAACCTAGCAATCCTTTTTTAGGGTTACAGCCAGTTGGCCAGCATGAGCCACAGGTACAGTAATAAATACTGCAGTATTACCTGAGAGAGAGGGGAGAGATATACCAAATGAAATGATAATTGTCAAAAATGGTACTAATCATATTCTCTCCCTACAGACCGGAAACGGACGATTTAGCTGTGAGGACGTGAAAGCTCTAACCAATCTCTTCCTTTGCAGCGTTCTCTTAACCTTATTTCCACAGATGCAGTACACAGGAACCCAATCGATCCTAGTACAAAGGGATGGACTGGTAAGAATGAAGTTTCTTCTGCATCAGGTAATGTGGCAGATTCAGGTAACACGTGGCGAAGCCCACAATTGTGTAATCATGACAATTTTATGTGTGAAATCTGCAGGGAGATATTACATATTAGCTGAGCTTCAGGATTCAGTCTCCAACCCTATCATGGGATTGATTGATACTGGATCTCAGGCAACTATTTTATCCCACAGGTACTACACACAGCTAAATGAGCTAACACCCCACAAACCTAAAATAAAAGAATTTGATGGTTCACTAATAGGTGTTGTGGGTGACTCTCTAAAAGTCTATGGTACTGCATCGTTAAATTTTAACTGAGGAACAGGGTCATAAGACACCCTGTCATTATATTGGATCTGCCAACTGATCGTTTAATTATTGGTAGTGATCTCCTGAAGCGATTAAGCACCATAATTGATTGCATAAATAATGTTATTTGGTCACAAGTTCAAAGGCCTATTAATTATGAGCAATCTGGTATATCTCGCACCTGACATAACTGTCACATGGTGGAAGAGAAACCAGATGCTGTGGAAATTAATTTCAGGAACTCTATACCTGAAATCACTATCCTACAAATAGATGATCAGACTCCTTTAAGTGCTTCTGATGGTAATACTTTTAAAATTTCGCCTGGAAAGATAGTGAATATTTCCTTAGACGGCAATGTATTAACCATATCTCTCCACAAGGGGGATGCTAAGTCCCCTAAAGGGGAAGGCCACACTCAATACCTCGCAGGAATTGAGAGAGTTAAGGATGATCTATTTTTCCCCATACAAGTGCATGACATTGGGAAAGCCAAGTATGCTAAATTAAAACTTAAAACAGGAAGCTAGCTATATAAGCGAAGGCTTATTAGTGCAGATAGCTGAACCTAAAGTGATTAAATATCTTTCTCCCCAAGACCACTGTGTCCACGGCCTGGATGACAGGTCTGAAAGCTATAATATCACAGCTAAGTTTTTATTATCTATATCCATAGGTAATAAATCAGTGAAGCACCTGTTTTTAGTTTTAAATACTCCCCATAATCAAATGTACATTGGCAATGATCTCTTACATAGATATGCCATACAAATAGATTTGATTAATTCTTGCCTCTGGAGCAGGTTAAAGGGGGACCCTGAAGTATTTTAGTATGAAAACGCAGCCCTGAAATCAAACCAGCAATTGCCATATGCTGTGAATATGCAGGTGTCTAGCGATGTTATAATCCCTGATGGGGCTGATAAATTCCTCTTATCCTTACAGGTAAAAAGAGGACAGAAATTAAAAACTTCTGAAACACTAATTTGCCTCTCCCATAGAATGCAAAATATGGGTATAACAATGACCCATACTCCTATGGTAAATATTGGAACTATACATGTTATTGTGCATAACATGACCCCACAGGATATATAACCTTATCTAAGGGAACTACCATAGGATATGCGCTTGAATCAAGTTATTATACTTTTGGATTCCAGAATAATATAATTGAGCTAATACCTGAAGAATATTTAACTGAAGAACAATTAATAGAACAATCCTTTGCATTTATACCAGAGGGACTATTTAAATTTCAGTCTGTTTATCCCTTCAGCTCAGAGGAAGGCATCTGTAAAATTGAAGAAGCCTCTCTAGTATTTGATCAGCCGAACAAACAGCAAGAATACCCCAATACCCAGAGTCATGGGGGCAATGTAAATTATAATCAAGGGGTTCTCACCTCTAGGTTGGAAGAAGCCTATGAAATAGGACAGCCTGAAATCTTTCCAGTCGAAGAGCAAATATCTTTAGCTAATGGCTGTTCCAGCGATGATGAATGCCGACGGCTGCAAGAACTCCTGATGAAGTACAAGGATATTTTTGCTAGAGATTCTTATGACTGTGGGACTACAGACTTGCACATTGCAAGAATACAAACAGATCTCAATGCATCACCTGTCTTTGTTAAACAATACAGACTTCCTTTAGCCTCATATGATTCTCTTGCAGAAATCATAAGGAACTTGGAAGAACGGGGTATCATCAGACAGGTGCACAGCTCTTAAAACAATCCTATTCTAGGTTCTTAAGCCCAATAGACAATGGCATTTGTGTGTTGAATTAAGACAGCTAAACAAACGAGTGTACATGTCTGATTGGCCTGTGCCATATGTTGACCAGTGCTGCGCACAGATGCAGGGATCTAAAATATTCACTGCCATTGATTATGCACAGGGATATTGGACCATAAAGGTACATGAGGAGGACCACTATAAGCTGGCATTCTCATTCCAAAAGGTCCAATATGCATTCCAGAGGCTGCCATTTGGATACATAAATTCTGGACATGAATTTGCTGTATTCATGCATAAAGCTATGCCTGATGCACTGGAAAGGGGGACCTTATCTTATGTTGATGATGTTTTAATAAAAAACAGAGACTTTGAAAAACACATCACAGAACTTAAACATGTCCTCAGCCAACTTAAAAGGGCAGGTGTCAAATTATCCCTACAAAAAGCTCAATGGTGCCGCACTCGTGTAAACTTCTTGGGACATGAAATTATTTCTTAAGGGCTAAATCCTCAAAAGAAAAAGGTGGAAGCTATAGTAAATTCTAAAAACCCAACTAACTTAAAGGAATTGAGATCATTCCTGGGTATGACAAACTATTCTCCCAAATTCAATTATGCAGAATTTGCTAAACCACTACTACTTCTTCTAAAGAAGGATGTGAAATGGCACTGGAGTGAGACTCAAGAGACAGCCATCAAAGAGCTGAAGAGAAAACTCACTCAAGCACCTTGCTTAGCATACCCTGAAGGTGGTAAACCTTTCTACTTAGAAACAGGTTACACGGATATAAGCATGAGTGCTGTTTTATACCAAAAGCATGATAATTTAAGCAAAGTCATTGCTTATGCGAGCAAAACTCTATCCCAAGTGAGAGAATAAGAGATGGAAATTTGTCTACTAGCCGCATAACAGCGTGGACTCTTTCCTTACAAGGCTGGCCTTTAGAAATTCGCTACAAGCAGAATAAAAAGAATCCAGTCACACAGGGGCTCGCTGAGCTCTATGACTGTACTGCTAAGGATTATGGGGAAGAGTTATTAGAAGATGATTTTCTGGAGGAACAGTTGCTTTCCCCATATAAAATATTACCTTGGGTATATGTTGATGGTTGTTCTTACCATGCCACTATTGAAAATGAGCACAGATTAGTCGCTGGCATTGGTATAACTTGGGCCAATGGATTTCCAAATATTGTCGTAGGTTTCAACATTGGACCAAGATCCAGTCAAGTTGCAGAACTAACTAGATTAACTAATTGTATAGAGAAATACAACTAAGATTGTAGCAAAGAACTCCACAAAGTTATAATAAATATCAACTCCAAAAGATTATTTCTCATATAATTCTGATAATTCTTCTATTGTTAAAAAGTTCCATATCATTCATACATTACAGTCTTTATTATTTAAACTAGGAACAAACATTCATACTATAGCAAAGGCAAATGAATTAAAAACACTAAAACCTGGTTTATAAATAAATACAGATTAGCTCAAGTATTCAAAAACACTTCCCTCTGAGGAAGAGTTCTGTGAAACGCGCGTCAGGGGTCCAGCAGGAGCAGCCGTGTCTCTCCTGTCTGCCATTTTTAATTAGCTTGCCTGTGTTTAAATTCAATATAAATGTCTCAATATACTCTATATATTATTCTCTGGTACCCACGATATTAGCTGGTAATGCTTAAGAGTAATTCAGCCCTTGGATTGTAAGGGCTTAGCTTACTTTAGGATATCATACTAGTGGGCCAATATATATAATTAATTTGAATACTTGAGCTAATCTGTATTTATTTATAAACCAGGTTTTAGTGTTTTTAATTAATTTGCCTTTGCTATAGCATGAATGTTTGTTCCTAGTTTAAATAATAAAGACTGTAATGTATGAATGATATGGAACTTTTTAACAATAGAAGAATTATCAGAATTATATGAGAAATAATCTTTTGGAGTTGATATTTATTATAACTTTGTGGAGTTCTTTGCTACAATCTTAGTTGTATTTCTCTATACAATTAGTTAATCTAGTTGTTTTGTGCTGTTCTACATAGAATCCACATCAGATGTTGGTCTTAGTGATTAAAAATAATTAATGTGTCATCCAATTTGTGGGCACATTTATTGTGATATATATATGAGCAGCATCAGTCATTAATTAACTCCAACAATCCCCAACCTTATATGTTCTCAAGTTGCACAACTAACTGCTGTTCTAAAAACCATTGAGTTGGCTATTGAACATGGTATTCATGAATTTGTGATCATTACTGACTCAAATTATTTGCGTGACAGTTTTGTTGAATTCCTGCTAACTTGGAAAAGGAATGGCATGCAGAAAAGTAACCACAAACCAGTCAAGCATGGCAAGTTGTTCTGTGAGATTGATAACCTAGTGGTGACCAATGGGTTAACCATACACTGGAAGAAGACCAAGGGTCATTCCAGGGTTATAGGTCTTGATAAGGAAGGCAATGATCTTGCGGATTCATTAGCCAAACAAGGAGCCATAACTGGAGAATTCCTTAATATCGACCACTTAATGGGTGCAATTCAGGTAGAAGCCATTTCCAGAAACCAGGCTAAACAACAGAGTTTGCCTAACCTGGTAGAAAGGAGTCAGGATTCTCCTAGTGAGGACCTGATCACTAGTCAAAAAGAAGACCCCATTGTAGGCATCTTCTATAAACACATTGAAGATCCTGAAAGCAACCCCATCTCAAAAGATGATTGTATTGGCAAGGAAGATCTTAGAATCTTAATGAAGTCAATATCACAATTCAAGTTACAGGATGGTTTGTTAATTAGTACCTCCAAAACTGGCATCCAGCAATGGGTGGTACCCACCAAGTTCAGAGGTCTAATGCTTCAACATGCCCATGATGCCCCCACATCTGGTCATCGTGGCGCCAAATTAACATATGAAATATTGCGTGATTACGCCTTTTGGCTACACATGTTGAAAGATGTTCAAACCTACTGTCAAGGTTGTTTAATCTGTCCACAGTTCCAACCCACTGCACCAACACATAGCGCGCCATTGCAGAAAAGGGGAATGGCAATGCCATGGTCAGATATACAAATTGATTTTATTGGTCCAGTAACTAGGTCATCTAGAGATAGCAAATACATGTTAACAGTGACATGCATGTTTACTAAATGGGTAGAGTGTATCAGTGCACCTAACAATAGTGCTGAAACATGCGCAGCTTTGCTCATCAACCACGTGTTTTCCAGATTTGGTTTGCACCAATGAATCAAATCTGATCGGGAAACCCCCTTCACTAGCAAAGTGATGACTAAAATGTGGAAAATACTAGGGGTCAAAAGAAAGCTCCATATCGCATATAGAGCTGCCTCAAGTGGTAGTGTAGAGCGTTACAACCAGTCCATTGTGAAAATCCTCAAAAAGTTTGTGAGTGAATCGAGTAAAGACTGGGATGAAAAACTACCTCTAGTTCTAATGGCATTAAGAGCAACTCTAAGTAGTGGTACCAAAATGTCACCTTTTGAACTGATGACTGGTAGAAGAATGGTTCTACCTCAGCATCTACTGTACCGTACATCAGACCAGAACTTGATAAATGCTGCCAATACGCATCAATATGTGTAGAACCTAAGGAAGTACCTGCAATATGCCTTTGCATTTGCTCAAAGGAACCTAGAGAAGTCCGCAACTGCCACTAAAACCTATTATGATCTCAAAACGTCCAAAAAGGAATATGAAATAAATGATAAAGTTTATCTTTATAAATTTGGAATAGATCAGGTTAAGGAGAAGAAATTTCTTCCATCAGGAAAGGGTCCTTTTGTTGTTTCTGACAAAATATCTCCAGTTGCCTATAAAATTAGGATACCAAAAAATTATACTTATATGGATAAATGTGTCCATATTAATCAGTTGTGAGCGTGCCATCCTAGATCCCAACTACAAGTCATAGAGGGAGAATTAAATATCATATCCCCAAATACATTAGACATATTGTAATTTAAAGATGCCTAGCTAATGAGCATAAAGGCTCGAAAATAGCGGACTCTCTTCATAGAAGGCTGTCTATGATGCATACTGTCAATCCACCAACCAAATACCACTGACTGTAAACCAATTCAAATACATGTGTCCTACATCTATTTAAAATTGGAAGGGGGATTTATTTCAGGATATCTGAGTATTATTAAATAATATATATGTATGTATTTGTATCTACACATAGATTTATGATAAGATCAAGAACTATTTTTTTTTTTATAATTGTGAAACTGTCTACAGTTTTCTGTAAGACAAATACGTTGGGACACTCTTTGTGGATAAGAGACCATCAAGATTAATTCTCTTACAAATGTGCATAATTCCTCTGAGACATATGATGATAGACATATTTGGATATTAACTGAATTCTCAAACTGGTGACCTAATAAAGTATTAGAAATTGTTAAGTATATAATTTAATATTTTAAAGCAAATATATTCATTATTGCTATAGTAAAATTGCAGTTAATAGATTTAAAAGGACACATGCGCCTAGATTATGAGTTTGGCGTTAGCCTTAAAAAGCAGTGTTGAGAGTTCCCAATGCTGCTTTTTTCCTAATGCTGGTATTACGAGTCTGACAGGTACAGGCTCACTGCTCACTTTTCTTCCGTGACTCGAGGCTACCACAAATCCCCTTACGTCAATTGTGTATCCTATCGTTTTAATGGGATTTGCCTAACGCTGGTATTACGAGTCTTGGAAGAAGTGAGCGGTACACCCTCTCCTGTCAAGACTTCTACCGCATTTAAAAGTCAGTAGTTAAGAGTTTTATGGGCTAACGCTAGAACATAAAACTCTTAACTAAAGTGCTAAAAAGTACACTAACACCCATAAACTACCTATTAACCCCTAAACCGAGCCCCCCCCCACCACATCGGAAACACTTAAATAAATATATTAACCCCTAATCTGCCGACCCGACATCGCCGCCACTGTAATAAATATATTAACCCCTAAACTGCTGCACTCCTGCCTCGCAAACACTAGTTAAATTTTATTAACCCCTAATCTGCCGTCCCTAACATCGCCGACACCTACTTACATTTATTAACCCCTAATCTGCCACCCCTAACGTCGCCGCTACTATATTAAAGGTATTAACCCCTAAACCTAAGTCTAAACCTAACCTTAACCCCCCCTAACTTAAATATAATTTAAATTAAACGAAATAAAATTACTACAATTAAATAAATTAATCCTATTTAAAACTAAATACTTACAGGTAAAATAAACCCTAAGATAGCTACAATATAACTAATAGTTACATTGTAGCTATCTTACGGCTAGATTTAGAGTTTTGTCGGTAACGACCCGCATATCTAACGCTGGCTTTTTTCCCCCCGCACCTTTTAAATACCGCTGGTATTTACAGTTCACAGAATGGCTGCGTTAGGCTCCAAAAAGGAAGTGTAGAGCATATTTACCCCCACTGCAACTCTCAATACCAGCGGTGCTTACGGACGCGGCCAGCTTCAAAAACGTGCTCGTGCACGATTCCCCCATAGAAAACAATGGGGCAGTTTGAGATGAAAAAAAACCTAACACCTGCAAAAAAGCAGCGTTCAGCTCCTAACGCAGCCCCATTGTTTCCTATGGGGAAACACTTCCTATGTCTGCACCTAACACCCTAACATGAACCCTGAGTCTAAACATCCCTAACCTTACACTTATTAACCCCTAATCTGCCGCCCCCCTATCGCTGACACCTGCATATTTTTTTTAACCCCTAATCTGCCGCTCCGTACACCGCCGCAACCTACGTTATCCCTATGTACCCCTAATTTGCTGCCCCTAACACCGCCGACCCCTATATTATATTTATTAACGCCTAATCTTCCGCCCCCAACGTCGCCTCCACCTACCTACAATTATTAACCCCTAATCTGCCGACCGGACCTCACCGCTACCCCCTTAATGACCACAATATACCCTGTATGTCACTGGTCTTTAAGGGTTTTTTCCGGACATAATAGCACAAGTCTAGCAAGAACACGCTATTAATGCCCTCCCTCCAGAAGGCTTTGTGGAATAGAGCAGTCTCAATGCTGGTGGCAAGACCACGGTATAAAACAATCAAGTCCCAAAAAAAGGCCAGCGACATACAGGGTACGTCGCTGGTCCTTAAGGGGCTACTATAATAAATGTATTAACCCCTAATCCGCCTCACTCCCGCCTCAATAACACTATAATAAATAGTATTAACCCCTAATCTGCCCTCCCTAACATCGCCGACACCTAACTTCAAGTATTAACCCCTAATCTGCCGACTGGACCTCACCGCTACTCTAATAAATGTATTAACCCCTAAAGCTAAGTCTAACCTTAACACTAACACCCCCCTAAGTTAAATATAATTTAAATCTAACGAAATAAATTAACTCTTATTAAATAAATTATTCCTATTTAAAGCTAAATACTTACCTGTAAAATAAACCCTAATATAGCTACAATATAAATTATAATTATATTGTAGCTATTTTAGGATTTATCTTTATTTTACAGGCAAATTTCAATTTATTTTAACTAGGTACAATAGCTATTAAATAGTTATTAACTATTTAATAGCTACCTAGCTAAAATAAAGAGAAATTTACCTGTAAAATAAAAACTAACCTAAGTTACAATTACACCTAACACTACACTATACTTTAATAAATTATTCCTATTTAAAACTAAATACTTACCTGTAAAATAAACCCTAAGATAGCTACAATGTAATTAATAATTACATTGTAGCTATTTTAGGATTTATATTTATTTTACAGGCAACTTTGTATTTATTTTAGCTAGTTAGAATAGTTATTAACCCCTTAATGACCACAATGTACCCTGTATGTCACTGGTCGTTAAGGGATTTTTTCAGGACATAATAGCACAAGTCTAGAAAGAACACGCTATTAATGCACTCCCTCCAGCAGGCTTTGTGGATTAGAGCAGTCTCAACGCTGGTGACAAGACCGCGCTATAAAACAATTCAGTCCCAAAAAAAGGCCAGTGACATACAGGGTACGTCGCTGGTCCTTAAGGGGTTAAATAGTTATTAACTATTTAATAACTACCTAGCTAAAACAAATACAAAATTATCTGTAAAATAAATCCTAACAATTAAACCTAACACTACACTATGTCATGCATATACCTTTAAGGAGATTGATCGCCTGCTTGCATCCACCCTATAAAGCCTTACCTTTCCCATAATTCATTGCTTGGTAATTTGAATCCTTGCTAGATGCACTAGCTGCTCTTTTGCCCAGCCGTTTCCTGAATTGAGGATTATCCTTTTGTATCTTTATCTCCCATTCGGATACAACATATCATTTCTTGCTAATACTTGCCGGATCTACTTTTCTGTGTTGCAGTCACACAGCCTGCTCTCTCCACTCTGTCTCAGAGCAGCACCGGAGCATAACGTTCCTCTCACTCTCTCTCGATCTGTTCAAGTCTCCAAGTTATAAATTAACAAAATTCTTTGTATCTCTCATCTGCAAAAATAGATCCAACACTGCTGCTTAGCACTACATATTACCAAGCCTAAAAAATGGATCCTGCAGATATCACTACACACATGCAAAACCTTTCACAGAGAGTTGACCAATTAGGACAAGGTTTAAGGGAATTGCAGATACAAAATGAAACATTGAGAACAGTAATTAAAGATACTGTAACTACAAAATCTGCTACTACAGATTCACATCCTGAACCCATTGTAAGCCCCCCAGACAAGTTTTATGGGGATAGATCTCAATTTCGTAGTTTTACAAATGCATGTTATTTGTTATTTGATTTAACCCCTTAATGACCACAATGTACCCTGTATGTCACTGGTCGTTAAGGGTTTTTAAAGGACATAATAGCACAAGTCTAGCAAGAACACGCTATTAATGCCCTCCCTCCAGCATGCTTTGTGGAATATAGCAGTTTCAACGCGCTATAAAACAATCAAGTCCCAAAATAAGGCCAGCGACATACAAGGTACGTTGCTGGTCCTTAAGGGGTTAAAACCCAGATCTTACTATAATGACAGACAAAAGGTTCTCACAGTTATTTCTTTTTTACGTGCTGAACCAAGAGCATGGGCAAATACATTCTATGAGACGAATGACCCTATTCTAAATTCATTAGACTCCTTTTTTGCAGCCATGGCAAATCTGTATGATGATCCTCAAAAACAATTAACCGCTGAAAATAATTTGCGATCATTAAAACAACTAAAAAGGCCAGTAGAGGAGTATATTTCAGATTTCAAAAGATGGGCTATGGATAGTGAATGGAACAATATAAGTTTAAAAAACCAATTTCGGTTAGGCTTGTCTGAAGCTTTAAAAGACGAGTTAGCTAGAACAGAGCTCCCTGAAACTTTAGAAAACCTTATGACACTATCGATATCAATTGATAGGAGATTGAGAGAGAGGAAAAAAGAGAGGGGGATAGTAGACATACCCAAACATAAACAGTATATACCCACACAAAAATCCTCAGAAGAACCAATGGACATTGGCGTGGTTAGAGGACCACTTACACCAGAAGAAAAGGCCAGAAGGAAGCTGAACAATCTATGTCTGTATTGTGGATCAAAAGCACATGGATTGAAAGACTGTCCTAATCTCTTAAAGAATAAAAGAGGTAAAATACACCAGAATTATTCAATGTTCAATTCTCATATTGCTACTTCCCATTACTGTTATCTTTCTGTTAATTTACAGTGGGACCATCATCAGATTAAGGTTCAAGCCATCATTGATTCTGGCGCATCTGGTGCTTTCATTGATTGTTCTGTTGTTAACATTAATACAATACCCACTATAAAGAAATCTTCTCCGGTTGTTTTGCGGGTTTTTGATGGCACTTCCTCCTCATACGGACCTGTCACTACACATTTCCTTCACAATATTGCAAAAAGCATTGTTATTCTCACTGTAATTTATCGGTAACTAATACTGAGACCATTCCTAAAGTATACCATAACTATCTAGATGTGTTTGATAAAAATGAAGCGGAGACACTTCCTCCGCATAGGAGTTATGACTGTCCAATTGAACTCCTACCTGGTTCCCCAATTCCGGTTGGACGTATTTACCCTCTCTCACAGCCTGAGTTAAAAGATTTAAAGCAATATCTTGATGAAAACCTCAAAAAAGGGTTTATCACACCCTCAACCTCTCCAGCAGGGGCTGGGATGTTCTTTGTTCGGAACAAAGATGATACACTAAGACCTATTATAGATTACAGGGCTCTGAATAAAGTTACTAGGAAAAACAGGTACCCCCTCCCACTCATCCCTGAATTACTGGAAAGACTATCCTCTGCTAAAATATACACCAAATTAGATCTCAGAGGTGCCTATAATTTGGTTAGGATACGTAGTGGGGATGAATGGTTAAAGGCGTTCCGTACCAGGTATGGCCTATTTGAGTACAGGGTCATGCCATTCGGGCTTTGTAATGCCCCTGCGACTTTTCAGTTTTTTGTTAATGATATTTTTCATGACCTTCTAGATGTATATATGATCATCTACCTAGATGATATCTTGATCTATTCACAAACTTTAGATCAACATATTCAACATGTCAGGACTGTATTGGAGAGGTTAAGAAGGCATCAATTATTCGCAAAGCCCGAGAAGTGTCTATTTCATGTCACAGAATTGTCCTTTCTTGGTTATCGGATTAGTCCACAGGGTATTAAAATGCAAGATGACAAGGTGTCCACCATCACCAATTGGCCAACACCCACATCTAAAAAACATGTCCAAAAATTTCTTGGATTTTCTCATTTTTATAGGAAATTCATCAGTGGATTTTCCTCCATTGTGAAACCACTCACTAGATTAACAGGAAAAAATACAAAATTCATTTGGACCACTGAAGCTGAAGACGCCTTTCAGTTACTAAAAAACAAATTCACTACTGCACCTATATTGCACTTCCCGGATCATACTTTGCAATATGTTCTCGAGGTTGATGCAAGTGACTACGCAGTCGGTGCTATCTTATCACAGAGACAGTCTATAGAGTCACCTCTACATCCAATAGCCTTTTATTCCAGAGCTATGACAACTTCTGAATTAAATTACCCCATAGGGGAAAAAGAGCTCCTTGCCATAAAAACCTCATTGGAGCATTGGAGGCACCTTCTAGAAGGCACAGAGAAACTGATTGTAATCTATACTGATCACAAGAACATAGAGTATCTACAAACAAATAGAACTCTCTCCGCGAGACAAGTTCGTTGGAGTCTATACTTCGCTAGATTTCATTATATCATTGTTCACCGTCCAGGTTCTCGTAATGGAAAGGCTGACGCTCTGTCTCGACTGCCTGTCTCTCTAGCATCACTTTCTAAATCCTCAACTGTAATACCGACAGAACAAATCATTGCCTTAAATAGCACCATTCAGGACCAAATACGTACTGCCCAAGAAAATGATACCGACCTTCCTCGTTTGTCCCTGAGAAAGGATACTGATAATCTGCATTATCATGATAATCTCTTATATATTCCTCCATCTGAACAAGACAAGGTAATCCATCTAGTACATGATACACTACTTGCTGGACATCCTGGCATTAAGAAAACAGCGTAACTTCTACAACGCTCTTTTTGGTGGCCTAGGATGATTGACAAGATTTCTGCTTACATTAGATCATGTCCTACCTGTGTTCAAACTAAACCTCAGAAATATAAACCATATGGGTTGCTTCTATCTTTACCCATACCCTCTTCACCATGGTCTGAAGTAGCTATGGACTTTATCGTCGAATTGCCTAAATCCTCTAATCACACCACAATCCTCGTTGTCGTAGACCATTTCACTAAAATGGCACATTTTATTCCTACGTCTAAATTACCTTCAGCTTCTTTAACTGCTCAATTGTTCCTCACCAACATTGTAAAACTACATGGACTTCCTAAATCAATTACTACAGACAGAGGATCCCAATTTACATCCAGTAATGGAGACAATTGTGCACAACTCTTGGGATCACAAGGAACCTATCCTCTGCCTACCACCCACAATCCAACGGCCAGACAGAAATGGTAAATCAGGTACTCGAGCAATATTTAAGATCTTATTGTTCTCACCAACAAACATCCTGGTTTGATTACCTACCCTATGCTGAGTTCACATATAATAACACAATCAACTCATCTACTAAATACACTGCATTTTTTGCGAATTATGGATTCAATCCTGCCTTTCATCCATTTTCAAATCATTCAAGCAACTCAGTGTCTGTTCAAGAACTCACTAACAGCCTCTCGCAGATCCACACCAACCTCAAAACTAATATCGCTGAAGCTCAAGGACAACAAAAACATTACTACGATCTTAGACATAGTAAACCACCTGAGTACAAAAAGGGTGATAAAGTTTGGTTGTCAACCAAACATCTACGATTAAATGCTCCCAGTAAGAAAATGACTTCCTTATTCATTGGTCCCTATCAAATTACTCGTGTAATTAACCGTAATGCTGTTACATTGGATCTCCCTAGTGAATTACGAATTCATCCGATGTACTCTCATTAGGGGTGAACCATTACCACTCAAACATTCTGTTATCACTGATCAACTTGACTATGAGGTCGCTGACATTTTGGACTCAAGGAAACGAAGGAGACTTCTTGAATACTTGGTTCATTGGAAGGGTTACTCTCATGATGAGGACTCCTGGGAACCCTCCACAAATCTTTCTGCCGATCGCTTGGTTGCCTTGTTTCATAACAGACACCCTGATAGACCCTCTCCTTGAACCCCGGAGGGTTTCCTTTTGAGTAGGGGTACTGTCATGCATATACCTTTAAGGAGATTGATCACCTGCTTGCATCCTCCCTATAAAGCCTTACCTTTCCCATAATTCATTGCTTGGTAATTTGAATCCTTGCTAGATGCACTAGCTGCTCTTTTGCCCAGCCGTTTCCTGAATTGAGGATTATCCTTTTGTATCTTTATCTCCCATTCGGATACAACATATCATTTCTTGCTAATACTTGCCGGATCTACTTTTCTGAGTTGCAGTCACACAGCCTGCTCTCTCCACTCTGTCTCAGAGCAGCACCGGAGCATAACGTTCCTCTCACTCTCTCTCGATCTGTTCAAGTCTCCAAGTTATAAATTAACAAAATTCTTTGTATCTCTCATCTGCAAAAATAGATCCAACACTGCTGCTTAGCATTACATACTATCATTAAATTAATTAAATAAATTAACTACAAATAACTACAATTAAATACAATTACATAAACTAACTAAAGTACAAAAAATAAAAAAGCTAAATTACAAAAAATAAAAAAAATAAGTTACAAACATTTAAAAAATATTACAACAATTTTAAGCTAATTACACCTAATCTAAGCCCCCTAATAAAATAAAAAAGCCCCCCAAAATAAAAAAATGTCCTACCCTATTCTAAATTAAAAAAGTTCAAAGCTCTTTTACCTTACCAGCCCTTAAAAGGGCCTTTTGCGGGGCATGCCCCAAAGAAAACTGCTCTTTTGCCTGTAAAAGAAAAATACAACCCCCCCAACATTAAAACCCACCACCCACATACCCCTAATCTAACCCAAACCCCCCTTAAAAAAACATAACACTACCCCCCTGAAGATCATCCTACCTTGAGTTGTCTTCAGCCAGCCGACCCACAGATGGAACCGAAGAGGAGATCCGTAGCGGCAGAAGTGATCCTCCAAGGGGCGCTAAAGAAGTCTTCCATCTGATGAAGTCATCATCCAGGCGGCGCTGAAGAAGTCTTCCATCCGGGCGATGTCATCTTCCAAGCGGCGCTGAAGAAGTCTTCCATCCGGGCGATGTCATCTTCCAAGCGGTGTCTTCAAGCTTCTTCTTCAGGATCCATCTTCATTATGCCGACACGAAACATCCTTCTTCCCCGACGGACTACCGACGAATGAAGGCTCCTTTAAGGGACGTCATCCAAGTTGGTGTCCCTCGAATTCCGATTGGCTGATAGGATTCTATCAGCCAATCGGTATTAAGGTAGGAAAATTCTGATTGGCTGATGGAATCAGCCAATCAGATTCAAGTTCAATCCGATTGGCTGATCCAATCAGCCAATCAGATTGAGCTTGCATTCTATTGGCTGTTCCGAACTTGAATTTGATTGGCTGATTCAATCAGCCAATCAGATTTTTCCTACCTTAATTCCGATTGGCTGATAGAATCCTATCAGCCAATCGGAATTCGAGGGACGCCATCTTGGATGACGTCGCTTAAAGGAGCCTTCATTTGTCGGTAGTCCGTCGGGGAAGAAGGATGATCCGCGTCGGTGGAATGAAGATGGATCCTGAAAAAGAAGATTGAAGACCTCGCTTGGAAGATGACATCGTCCGGATGGAAAACTTCTTCAGCACCGCTTGGAAGATGACTTCATCGGATGGAAGACTATTCCAGCGCCCCTTGGAGGATCACTTCTGCCGCTCCAGATCTCCTCTTCGGTTCCATCGGTGGGTCGGCTGGCTGAAGACAATTCAAGGTAGGATTATCTTCAGGGGGGTAGTGTTAGGTTTTTTTAAAGGGGGTTTGGGTTAGATTAGGGGTATGTGGGTGGTGGGTTTTAATGTTGGGGGGGGTTGTATTTTTCTTTTACAGGCAAAAGAGCAGTTTTCTTTGGGGCATGCCCCGCAAAAGGCCCTTTTAAGGGCTGGTAAGGTAAAAGAGCTTTGAACTTTTTTAATTTAGAATAGGGTAGGGCATTTTTTTATTTTGGGGGGCTTTGTTATTTTATTAGGGGGCTTAGATTAGGTGTAATTAGCTTAAAATTGTTGTAATATTTTTTAAATGTTTGTAACTTATTTTTTTTATTTTTTGTAACTTAGCTTTTTTTTATTTTTTGTACTTTAGTTAGTTTATGTAATTGTATTTAATTGTAGTTATTTGTAGTTAATTTATTTAATTAATTTAATGATAGTGTAGTGTTAGGTTTAATTGTAACTTAGGTTAGGATTTATTTTACAGGTAATTTTGTATTTCTTTTAGCTAGGTAGTTATTAAATAGTTAATAACTATTTAATAACTATTCTAACTAGCTAAAATAAATACAAAGTTACCTGTAAAATAAATATAAATCCTAAAATAGCTACAATGTAATTATTAATTACATTGTAGCTATCTTAGGGTTTATTTTACAGGTAAGTATTTAGTTTTAAATAGGAATAATTTATTAAAGTATAGTGTAGTGTTAGTTGTAATTGTAACTTAGGTTAGTTTTTATTTTACAGGTAAATTTCTCTTTATTTTAGCTAGGTAGCTATTAAATAGTTAATAACTATTTAATAGCTATTGTACCTAGTTAAAATAAATTGAAAATTACCTATAAAATAAAAATAAATCCTAAAATAGCTACAATATAATTATAATTTATATTGTAGCTATATTAGGGTTTATTTTACAGGTAAGTATTTAGCTTTAAATAGGAATAATTTATTTAATAAGAGTTAATTTATTTCGTTAGATTTAAATTATATTTAACTTAGGGGGGTGTTAGTGTTAGGGTTAGACTTAGCTTTAGGGGTTAATACATTTATTAGAGTAGCGGTGAGGTCCAGTCGGCAGATTAGGGGTTAATACTTGAAGTTAGGTGTCGGCGATGTTAGGGAGGGCAGATTAGGGGTTAATACTATTTATTATAAGGTTATTGAGGCGGGAGTGAGGTGGATTAGGGGTTAATACATTTATTATAGTAGCGGTGAGGTCCGGTCGGCAGATTAGGGGTTAATAATTGTAGGTAGGTGGAGGCGACGTTGGGGGCGGAAGATTAGGGGTTAATAAATATAATATAGGGGTCGGCGGTGTTAGGGGCAGCAGATTAGAGGTTCATAGGGATAACGTAGGTTGCGGCGGTGTACGGAGTGGCAGATTAGGGGTTAAAACATTTTAATAGAGTGGCGGCGATGTGGGGGGGCCTCGGTTTAGTGGTACATAGGTAATTTATGGGTGTTAGTGTACTTTAGAGCACAGTAGTTAAGAGCTTTATGAACCGGCGTTAGCCCAGAAAGCTCTTAACTCCTGACTTTTTTCTGCAGCTGGAGTTTTGTCGTTAGATTTCTAACGCTCACTTCACCCAAGACTCTAAATACTAGCGTTAGAAAGATCCCATTGAAAAGATAGGATACGCAAATGGCGTAGGGGGATCTGCGGTATGGAAAAGTCGCGGCTGCAAAGTGAGCGTTAGACCCTTACCTACACGACTCTAAATACCAGCGTAGCCCAAAACCAGCGTTTGGAGCCTCTAACGCTGGTTTTGACGGCTAACGCCAAACTCTAAATCTAGGAGTTAGGATTTATATTTATTTTACAGGCAACTTTGTATTTATTTTAACTAGGTACAATAGTTATTAAATAGTTATTAACTATTTAATAACTACCTAGCTAAAATAAGTACAAAAGTACCTGTAAAATAAATCCTAACCTAAGTTACAATTACACCTAACACTACACTATCATTAAATAAATTACCTAAACTACCTACAATTAAATACAATTAAATTAAATAAACTAAATTATGAAAAAAAAACACTAAATTACAGAAAAAAAAGAATTACCAGAATTTTAAACTAATTACACCTAATCTAATCCCCCTAATAAAATAAAAAATCCCCCCAAAATAATAAAAATCCCTACCCTATACTAAATTACAAATAGCCCTTAAAAGGGTCTTTTGCAAGGCATTGCCCCAAATTAATCTGATCTTTCACCTGTAAAAAAAAAAAAATCCCCCCCCCCAAAATATAAACTGCTTATTTGAAATTCAGATTAAGTTCTATTGCATTATTTTGTGTTGTGCATTTGATGGTTATGCAATTCTGTAATTAAAGTATTTAATTAAAGAGACAATAAAGTCAGAATTAAACTTTAATGATTTAGGTAGAGCATTCAGTTTTAAACTTATTTTCTATTTTACTTTGTTCTCTTTAATACCTAGGTAGGCTCAGGAGCAGCAGTGCATTACTGGGAGCTAGCTAGTGATTGGTGGCTGCACATATGTGCCTTTCATCACTGGCACACAATGTATGAAGCAAATTTGATTATATAAATACATTGGAAAATTGTTTAAAATTGTATGCTCTATCTGAATCATGAAAGAAAAAAAATTGGGTTTCATGTTGTTGTATCACATGTACAACAGGACATATTCGTTTTTTGTACTGCTCTAGGCACTGTAAAATCTACTGCTTTCTCACCTTTAACATACAGTATCTCAGAAAAGTGAGTACACCCCTCACATTTTTGTAAATATTTTATTATATCTTTTCATGTGACAACACTGGAGAAATGACACTTTGCTACAATGTAAAGTAGTGAGTGTACAGCCTGTATAACATTAAAGTCTAAACCGTTGGCAACAAATTGGGCCCAATTAGCCATTTTCCCTCCCCCGTGTCATTTGACTCATTAGTGTTACAAGGTCTCAGGTGTGAATGGGGAGCAGGTGTGTTAAATTTGGTGTTATTGCTCTCACACTCTCTCATACTGGTCACTGGAAGTTCAACATGGCACCACAATGGCAAAGTATTCTCTGAGGTTCTGAAGAAAAAATAATTGTTGCTCTACATAAAGATGGCCTAGGTTATAAGAAGATTGCCAAGACCCTGAAACTGAGCTGCAGCACGGTGGGAAATACCATACAGCGGTTTCACAGGACAGGATCCACTCAGAACAGGCCTCACCATGGTTGACCAAAGAAGTTGAGTGCACATGCTCAGCATCATATCCAGATGTTGTCTTTAAGAAATAGACGTATGAGTGATGCCAGTATTGTTGCAGAGGTTGAAGGGGTGGGGGGTCAGCCTGTCAGTGCTCAGATAATACGCAGCACACTGCATCAAATTGGTCTGCATGGCTGTCGTCCCAGAATGAAGCCTTTTATAAAGATGATGCAGAAGAAAGCCCACAAACAGCTTGCTGAAGACAAGCAGACTAAGGACATGGATTACTGGAACCATGTCCTGTGTTCCGATGAGACCAAGATAAACTTATTTGATTCAGATGGTGTCAAGCATGTATGGCGGCAATCAGGTGAGGAGTACAAAGACAAGTGTGTCTTGCCTACAGTCAAGCATGGTGGTGGGAGTGTCATGGTCTGATATGCTACAGGATATTTTTTCTCTGTGAAGGGGCATAGTGTGCTAAAAGAGTATGCATCCTGAGTGGCACTGAAAATAAACAGGCAACGGAATTTTTTCTAGCTTTTGTTCTCAGCTGAGTGCATCTCTCTCTCTCTCTCTCTCTCTCTCTATATATATATATATATATATATATATATATATATCTAAAAGCAAAAAGAGAAAGAAAGCACACAAAGGCACCTACATAGTGCAAATCAATTTAATCAAACAATGATACAAGTGTATGTTAAAACAGCTCCCCCGTAGGGTGTCTACTCACAAGAATCAACCTCAAACTTGTGAGGTATGTTTAAGCATGTAGATTAGAATATCGCTCAGGACCGCTTGCTCTAAGTGCTTAGTCCAAGGAGTCAGGACAGTAAACCTGAATGCCGGGTGTCTCTGTTTGTTCCAAGAAATCTTAACAGGTATTTCCCCCGGTTTCTTGTCTTATTCGCGTCCACTCTGGCAGAAGTTTATGGAGCACAATTTTTCACAAACAAATGGTCCGTAAAAATTCACCAACAGCTGATCGCTGTTCCACAAAGACAAACGCAAGGTGGGCGTGGCCTTACGCGTTTCGCGGTTACGTCACCGCTTCGTCAGAAAATGCATAACTTTCAACATCTGGTATTGAAAATTAGCTGCATCAGAATATAGCTTTACATTTCTGAATCTAATGATCTTTTTCATTTAAAAGGCTAAATCTATCCAATAATATCTCTCTTCATGCCAAATTTCATAAACATTGGGTAGTAGTTTTCACCATGTCTCAACATTATCACATGGCTGTATAAATATCTCAAAAAGTATTGAGCCAAATTACCACAAGTTCAGATTTTTATTGTGACAGCCAGTCCAAAGTTTTGCCAAATTTATTGTGTCATTCCACATTTACCAGATTTTGAAATATAACAATGAAAGGGACAAGGAACCCTAACATTTTTCTTTCATAATTCATACACAGCTAGATTATGAGTTTTAAGCGCTATAGGAAAAGTAACGAATGCAACAAAAGTTGCGTTATTTAATCCCCTATAGCGCAGCCATTACACGTTTTGAAAAACCTGGCTTGTGTGAGCGATATGGTGCTTGTAAGCTCCATACCGCACCAAAAACAAGCGCTTTTTTGACATGCTCGTGCACGCTTTCCCCATAGACATCAATGGGGAGAGCGTGTCAGAAAAAAGTCTAACACCTGCAATCGTGGAATGAAAAGCTCCATAACGCAGCCCCATTGATGTCTATGGGGAAAAAGAAAATACAGTTTAAACCTAACACCCTAACATAAACCCCATGTCTAAACACTAACAGTTATATTGTAGCTAGCTTAGGTTTTATTTTTATTTCACAGGTAAGTTTGTATTTATTTTAACTAGGTAGACTAGTTAGTAAATAGTTATTAACTATTTACTAACTAGCTCTTTTGCTGCCCAAACCCTAATCTTAAGAAAAAAAACACCCCCAAAATTTTTTAAAAAACCTAACACTAACCCCCAACGATCCACAAACAGTTTTTGAAGTCCCGCCTGAACAATCTTCATCCCGGCGAAGAAGTCCTCATCCAGCTGGCGAGAAGTTTTCATCCAGACGGCCTCTTCAATCTTCATCCCGGCGGCGAAGTCCTTATCCAAGCAACGAGAAGTCTTCGTCCAAGCGGCCTTTTCAATCTTCATCCAGATGGCATCTTCTACCTTGATCCCGGCTGAAGACATCTGGCATGGAACATCCTCTTCATATGGTCGCCGCCGTACACTGAATCTTCAATGCAAGGTATGCGATTCAAGATGGCGTCCCTTGCATTCCTATTGGCTGAAAAATTTGAATCAGCCAATAGGAATTAGAGCTGCTAAAATCCTATTGGCTGTTCAAATCAGCCAATAGGGTTTAAGCAGCTCTCATTCTATTGGATGATGATCTTGTCATTTTAGGCTGTAACGCTGTTTTTTATCCAGAATGCAAAACTTGTAATACCAGCGCTATGGGAATCCCATTAAAAACGTCATTTTTAAAAGTGAGGTACTGACGTTGCATTACAGGCTAAAAGGCTTGTGGTACACCTATACTGACAAGACTTGTAATGGCTGTGGTGCTGTTTTAACGCTGAAATTACCCTACTTTCAGTGTTAAAAGACGAACTGTCTAGGTGACAGATTCGAAATAATGCTTAAATAACTTTCCAATGTATATTTTCTATGAAAGTTGTACTAAAGAGCGCAGGAAGGTACACCAAACTCCTAAAAATACCTATGAGTCCCTAACTAGGTAGCAAAGATAAATATGAGAAAGGAGATAGGACCGTAGATCTTGAAAAAGCCCTGCAGAGGGAGAAACGCGTTGATGTGCTGCAACTGTTAAAGACAAGCTAAAGACAAGCTTTTACATACTAGCTGGAGCTACTATTCTTCATATGAAAAGTGTGCAATACTGCTAACACTGTTAGCTATTTCCAATTTTGCCACTAGCTCTTTCTGACCTGTAACGGGTCAATATTGGACATCTTTCATCTACGGTCTTCAATCCTGTGTCTGGTATCCTGCGTGCTATCTGGCACTAAGTGCAGGACACTTCCTCCGAGGATCGCTACATTATAGCGAAGAAAGCTAAGTAATACTGCAACTTACTGGCCTCGCATCAACACCAATCAGAAGGTGTGTTTGGGACAGCGCCCTCAATAGTGACGTCGTTACGGCCGTAAAACTAGTCACGGAGAAGATTGAATCTGCACTCGTTTGGGTAAGCCCCTGTTTGCTAGCAAACCAACTTCCGATTGAAGTTTCAGTGTGGAATTGGACTATCCTTACTGTTAATGTGAACTTTGCTATTCAAGTTTAGTCTGGTATCATATGGTGGCAACTATCTTGTAACTTTTGTTTTTATTTACGGAGACGTCCGTTTTTACATATCACTTAATGTGAATAAATTTATGTTTATTTAGACATTCATTTACTCTGATTTTTAATTTCTTGTTTTTAATAAGTCTCAACGATAATTTACACTATCACCTTTAGCTTTAGCGCTCCTATCTCCTTTCTCATATTTATTTATATTTTCTGATTTACTTCAGTTTTTTTGGTATTTTTTGGTGAAAAGAATACCAAAGTTACGCTTAGGAGCTGCCGTGGATTACTGAGAGCTAAGTGCTGATTGGTGACTGCACATAAATACCTCTTTTTAGGCTCTTTCACTGGCACACCAGATGTGTAGTTCTGAGGAATAATCAATATCTTCCAACAAAGCCAATAGAATGCAAGCTCAATCCTATTGGCTGATTGGATCAGCCAATAGGATTTTTTCTACCTTAATTCCGATTTCCTGATAGCATTCTATCAGCCAATCGGAATCTAAGGGAAGCCATCTTGGATGACGTCATTTAAAAGAACCTTCATACATTAAGAAGACTCCGGATGAAGAAAATGCTCCACGACAGATGTCTTGAAGATGGAGCCGCTCCGCGTCGGATGGATGAAGATAAAAGATGCCGTCTGGAGGACCACTTTGCCCGGCTTGGATGAAGACTTCTCCCGGGTTCTTGGAGGACTTCGGCCCGGCTGGATGAAGACTTCTGTCGCTTCCTTGAGGATGGATGTCCGGTCTTCAGAACAGTAAGTCGATCTTAAGGGGGTTAGTGTTAGGTTTTTTTAAGGGTGTATTGGGTGGGTTTTATTTTTAGGTTAGGGCTTTGGGCCGCAAAAGAGCTAACTGCCCTTTTAAGGGAGAGGGGATAAACCTAAGCGCCGAAAGGAAAAACCTCTGTGCCTGGGGGCGGGTGACTCCTAGCTAGTACCCTTAAAGGAAATAGTATGAAAAAGGTAGTGAACCCAGGCGCCTACCCTAAGGAGGCTAAGGTAAAAGAACCAAAAGAGGGCTTGAAAATAATTTAATTTAATAAAAGTGATTCCTCACAGATACCACTTTACACGAAACACTTCAATAAGAAATTTTTTATAGAACAATTATAAAAACAATGGTGTTGTAATATAATACACTTCATGGATCCATGAGTGGGGGATAAAACCTTCAATGAGTGATAATAAAAGCAAGGGGTACAGAAATGCAACAACAATTAAAAAACAGTTCCAGAAATGAATCAACAGTAAAAAACAATAAAAAAAATAGTAGGGATGCCCATCCAAATGCCCTTTTCAGGGCAATGGGGAGCTTAGTTTTTTTAGTTCTTTTATTTGGGGGGTTGGTTGTGTGGTTGGTGGGTTTTACTGTTGGCGGGTTGTTTGTCATTTTTTTTACAGGTAAAAGAGCTGATTAATTTGGGGCAATGCCCTGCAAAAGGCCCTTTAAAGGGCTATTGATAGTTTAGTTTAGGTTAGGGTTTTTTTTTATTTTGGGGTTTGTTTTTTTTATTTTGATAGGGCAATTAGATTAGGTGTAATTAGTTTAAATATATTGTAATTTGTTTATTATTTTCTGTAATTTAGTGTTTTTTTTTGTACTTTAGGTAATTGTATTTAATTTATTTAATTGTATTTAATTTAGGTCATTTATTTAATTGTAGTGTAGTGTTAGGTGTTAGTGTAACTTAGGTTAGGTTTTATTTTACAGGTACTTTTGTATTTATTTTAGCTAGGTAGTTATTAAATAGTTAACTATTTAGTAACTATTCTACCTAGTTATTAAATAGTTAACTATTTAGTAACTATTCTACCTAGTTAAAATAAATACAAACTTGCCTGTAAAATAAAAATAAACCCTAAGATAGCTACAATGTAACTATTAGTTATTGTGTAGCTAGCTTAGGGTTTATTTTATAGGTAAGTATTTAGTTTAAAATAGGAATTATTTAGGTAATAATATTAATTTTTATTTAGATGTATTGTAATTATATTTAAGTTAGGGGGGTGTTAGGGTTAGACATAGGTTTAGGGGTTAATATATTTTGTATAGTGGCGGCGACATTGGGGGCGGCAGATTAAGGGTTAATAAATGTAGGTAGGTGGCGGCGATGTTAGGGACGGCAGATTAGGGTTTAATAATATTTAACTAATGTTTGTGAGGCAGGAGTGCGGCGGTTTAGGGGTTAATATGTTTATTATAGTGGCAGCGATGTTGTGGGCAGCAGATTAGGGGTTAATAAGTATAATGTAGGTGTCGGCGATGTCCGGAGCGGTAGATTAGGGGTTAATAAATATAATTTAGGTGGCAACGATGTCGGGGGCGGCAGATTAGGGGTTAATAAGTGTAAGATTAGGGGTGTTTAGACTCGGGGCTCATGTTAGGGTGTTAGGTGTAAACATAAAATGTATTTCCATATAGGAATCAATGGGGCTGCGTTACTGAGTTTTACGCTGCTTTTTTGCAGGTGTTAGACTTTTTCTCAGCCGGCTCTCCCCGTTGATTCCTATGGGGAAATCGTGCATGAGCACGTATGACCAGCTCACCGCTGACTTAAGCAGCGCTGGTATTGGAGTGTGGTATGGAGCTCAATTTTGCTCTACGCTCACTTCTTGCCTTTTAACGCTGGGTTTGAAAAAACCTGTAATACCAGCGCTGCGTGTAAGTGAGCGGTGAGAGAAAACTGCTCGTTAGCACCACATAGCTCCTAACGCAAAACTCGTAATCTGGCCGATGGATTCCATGTCCCTTTAACATTAAACACATGATCAAAATTATTATGCACTATCATAAAGCCAAAATATTAATGTGAATGTATTTAGTTTTTTTTACAGCTTTCCACTGTAAGTAAATCTTTACTACTCTGGCACAGAATACCAGAGGATGGATTGATTGGAATCTTTATTACTTGGTAATAATAAACATTTCCAAATTCTTAATTATTAGCTGAAATTTTTTAGAGGAGGCTGGAAATTGCTTAGATTCTTTAGAGAAAATATGATAATATTAAATGGATTGTGTCCAAAATAACTGACATTAGAAAGCTTTAAAGTTAGGGAGTATAGAAGTAATCTGCATTCCTACAGCCGATCACTCATTCCTGAGATCCAGTCAACAGAGAAATGAATCCTTTGCGCGCTAATCACTGTATGTAGGGTTATCCCCCAATGCAAGTAGCTACCTGGTCATTTGAATACTCATTTAGTTAGGATGCCTATTTCAGAGCCTAGCAGAATGGTGATTTTTATCAACCACATGCTACCTAGAGGGACCTGGTTCCCTGTAATCAACTTCCTTTATTATATATGTGTGTGCAAGGGTATAGTTTCTTTTTTTATTTATTTATTTAATTATTTATTTATATATTTATGTACAGAGCCATAATGATGCTTACAAAAATATGCAGATGGCTATGGGACCCTGTTTTGGAAAGGGAACCTACCCGTTTTATTGATATCAAAATGATCACTTACCTATTGTGTTTACTGTACAGAGATATAATGGCTCCAAAGTATCCTCTAAAGACAGCACATACCACCAACACTTTAAGTTAGCTGTTTATTTCATTAGAAAAAGCAATCACTTATCTAATAGATTATATTTAGGGTGCACTAAACTCATAGAGCCTGAATAGCAAAACTTTGCTGGATCAGAGGTGAGAAATCATGCCACCACTCACATGGGCTACCCTCAGTGTATGACCTAAAAAAGGGACTGCCCCCTAAGTTATAGTCAATATATCCTTTGAGCAAATGCTTTACATTAGACATGTGCATGGGTGAAAATATTGTTTTGTCCCAAAGATTTGTTTTGGATTTTTTCCCCAATGTTTAGTTCAGTCGAATTTTGTTTATTAGAGCATATTAGACAAATATTGGATTCTGATTTATTACCATTATTTCCAAAGGAAACAGTAAATATGTACAACTGAATTTAACAAAAATGTTACATTATAGAATTTAAACAATTAAAATAACCTATCTTTTAATGTTAACAGAACATACATTTTGCTGATTGAATTTGAATCAATCACTAACTCACATAGACACAGAAGTAATACAACTGCAAGTTCCAATAGATCTAGTCAAATTGATTGCGCTTCCCCTAGTCTCCTACCTCCCTATGCAAGGTTGAGGCTTGATTGGACAACTCTGCATGACTGAAATCCAAAATGTAGTGCCTGACTGGCTGTCCCTAACCTCAATTATTAGTAATAATATGTCAGGATTGGACAGGGGATCATAGATACATCAATGGTCAGGCCACCTCTACATATTTATAACAACAAATAAGAGTGCGCTAAAGAAAACAGCAATGAAAATCACATTTAGAAGTTAATATAAGTTAAGCAATATGATTACAGGGAGTGCAGAATTATTAGGCAAGTTGTATTTTTGAGGATTAATTTTATTATTGAACAACAACCATGTTCTCAATGAACCCAAAAAACTCATTAATGTCAAAGCTGAATAGTTTTGGAAGTAGTTTTTAGTTTGGTTTTAGTTATAGCTATTTTAGGGGGATATCTTTTTACCAGTGAAACCAATATAACATCTCAACATTCACAAATATACATTTCTGACATTCAAAAACAAAACAAAAACAAATCAGTGACCAATACAGCCACCTTTCTTTGCAAGGACACTCAAAAGCCTGCCATCAATGGATTCTGTCAGTGTTTTGATCTGTTCACCATCAACATTGCGTGTAGCAGCAACCACAGCCTCCCAGACACTGTTCAGAGAGGTGTACTGTTTTCCCTCCTTGTAAATCTCACATTTGATGATGGAACACAGGTTCTCAATGGGGTTCAGATCAGGTGAACGAGGAGGCCATGTCATTAGATTTTCTTCTTTTATACTCTTTCTTGCCAGCCACGCTGTGGAGTACTTGGACGCGTGTGATGGAGCATTGTCCTGCATGAAAATCATGTTTTTCTTGAAGGATGCAGACTTCTTCCTGTACCACTGCTTGAAGAAGGTGTATTCCAGAAACTGGCAGTAGGACTGGGAGTTGAGCTTGACTCCATCCTCAACCCGAAAAGGCCCCACAAGCTCATCTTTGATGATTCCAGCCCAAACCAGTACTCCACCTCCACCTTGCTGGCGTCTGAGTCGGACTGGAGCTCTCTGCCCTTTACCAATCCAGCCACGGGCCCATCCATCTGGCCCATCAAGACTCACTCTCATTTCATCAGTCCATAAAACCTTAGAAAAATCAGTCTTGAGATATTTCTTGGCCCAGTCTTGACGTTTCAGCTTGTGTGTCTTGTTCAATGGTGGTCGTCTTTCAGCCTTTCTTACCTTGGCCATGTTTCTGAGTATTGCACACCTTGTGCTTTTGGGCACTCCAGTGATGTTGCAGCTCTGAAATATGGCCAAACTGGTGGCAAGTGGCATCTTGGCAGCTGCACGCTTGACTTTTCTCAGTTCATGGGCAGTTATTTTGCGCCTTGGTTTTTCCACACGCTTCTTGCGACCCTGTTGACTATTTTGAATGAAACGCTTGATTGTTCGATGATCATGCTTCAGAAGCTTTGCAATTTTAAGAGTGCTGCATCCCTCTGCAAGATATCTCACTATTTTTGACTTTTCTGAGCCTGTCAAGTCCTTCTTTTGACCCATTTTGCCAAAGGAAAGGAAGTTGCCTAATAATTATGCACACCTGATATAGGGTGTTGATGTCATTAGACCACACCCCTTCTCATTACAGAGATGCACATCACCTAATATGCTTAATTGGTAGTAGGCTTTCGAGCCTATACAGCTTGGAGTAAGACAACATGCATAAAGAGGATGATGTGGTCAAAATACTCATTTGCCTAATAATTCTGCACTCCCTGTAGTGTTGATAATAATCCAGGATAAAGGAGACAGGCAAACGTGGGCCTAGATTTAGAGTTCGGCGGTAAAAGGGCTGTTAACGCTCCGCGGGTTTTTTTCTGGCCGCACCATAAATTTAACTCTGGTATCGAGAGTTCAAACAAATGCTGCGTTAGGCTCCAAAAAAGGAGCGTAGAGCATTTTTACCGCAAATGCAACTCTCGATACCAGAGTTGCTTACGGACGCGGCCGGCATCAAAAACGTGCTCGTGCACGATTCTCCCATAGGAAACAATGGGGCTGTTTGAGCTGAAAAAAAACCTAACACCTGCAAAAAAGCAGCGTTCAGCTCCTAACGCAGCCCCATTGTTTCCTATGGGGAAACACTTCCTACGTCTGCACCTAACACTCTAACATGTACCCCCGAGTCTAAACACCCCTAACCTTACACTTATTAACCCCTAATCTGCCGCCCCCCGCTATCGCTGACCCCTGCATTACACTTTTAACCCCTAATCTGCCGCTCCGTAAACCGCCGCCACCAACGTTATCCCTATGTACCCCTAATCTGCTGCCCTAACATCGCCGACCCCTATGTTATATTTATTAACCCCTAATCTGCCCCCCACAACGTCGCCGACACCTACCTACAATTATTAACCCCTAATCTGCCGAGCGGACCTGAGCGCTACTATAATAAAGTTATTAACCCCTAATCCGCCTCACTAACCCTATCATAAATAGTATTAACCCCTAATCTGCCCTCCCTAACATCGCCGACACCTACCTTCAATTATTAACCCCTAATCTGCCGACCGGAGCTCACCGCTATTCTAATAAATGTATTAACCCCTAAAGCTAAGTCTAACCCTAACACTAACACCCCCCTAAGTTAAATATAATTTTTATCTAACGAAATAAATTAACTCTTATTAAATAAATAATTCCTATTTAAAGCTAAATACTTACCTGTAAAATACATCCTAATATAGCTACAATATAAATTATAATTATATTATAGCTATTTTAGGATTAATATTTATTTTACAGGCAACTTTGTAATTATTTTAACCATGTACAATAGCTATTAAATAGTTAAGAACTATTTAATAGTTACCTAGTTAAAATAATTACAAATTTACCTGTAAAATAAATCCTAACCTAAGATATAATTAAACCTAACACTACCCTATCAATAAAATAATTAAATAAACTACCTACAATTACCTACAATTAACCTAACACTACACTATCAATAAATTAATTAAACACAATTGCTACAAATAAATAAAATTAAATAAACTATCTAAAGTACAAAAAATAAAAAAGAACTAAGTTACAGAAAATAATAAAATATTTACAAACATAAGAAAAATATTACAACAATTTTAAACTAATTACACCTACTCTAAGCCCCCTAATAAAATAACAAAGCCCCCCAAAATAAAAAATTCCCTACCCTATTCTAAAATACAAATATTACAAGCTCTTTTACCTTACCAGCCCTGAACAGGGCCCTTTGCGGGGCATGCCCCAAGAATTTCAGCTCTTTTGCCTGTAAAAAAAAACATACAATACCCCCCCCCCCAACATTACAACCCACCACCCACATACCCCTAATCTAACCCAAACCCCCCTTAAATAAACCTAACACTACCCCCCTGATGATCTTCCTACCTTGTCTTCACCATGCCAGGTTCACCGATCCGTCCTGGCTCCAAGATCTTCATCCAACCCAAGCGGGGGCTAGACATACACTGAAGAAGTCCAGAAGAGGGTCCAAAGTCTTCCTCCTATCCGGCAAGAAGAGGACATCCGGACCGGCAAACATCTTCTCCAAGCGGCATCTTCTATCTTCTTCCATCCGATGACGACCGGCTCCATCTTGAAGACCTCCAGCGCGGATCCATCCTCTTCTTCCGACGACTAGACGACGAATGACGGTTCCTTTAAGGGACGTCATCCAAGATGGCGTCCCTCGAATTCCGATTGGCTGATAGGATTCTATCAGCCAATCGGAATTAAGGTAGGAATTTTCTGATTGGCTGATGGAATCAGCCAATCAGAATATAGTTCAATCCGATTGGCTGATCCAATCAGCCAATCAGATTGAGCTCGCATTCTATTGGCTGTTCCGATCAGCCAATAGAATGCGAGCTCAATCTGATTGGCTGATTGGATCAGCCAATCGGATTGAACTATATTCTGATTGGCTGATTCCATCAGCCAATCAGAAAATTCCTACCTTAATTCCGATTGGCTGATAGAATCCTATCAGCCAATCGGAATTCGAGGGACGCCATCTTGGATGACGTCCCTTAAAGGAACCGTCATTCGTCGTCTAGTCGTCGGAAGAAGAGGATGGATCCGCGCTGGAGGTCTTCAAGATGGAGCCGGTCGTCATCGGATGGAAGAAGATAGAAGATGCCGCTTGGAGAAGATGTTTGCCGGTCCGGATGTCCTCTTCTTGCCGGATAGGAGGAAGACTTTGGACCCTCTTCTGGACTTCTTCAGTGTATGTCTAGCCCCCGCTTGGGTTGGATGAAGATCTTGGAGCCAGGACGGATCGGTGAACCTGGCATGGTGAAGACAAGGTAGGAAGATCATCAGGGGGGTAGTGTTAGGTTTATTTAAGGGGGGTTTGGGTTAGATTAGGGGTATGTGGGTGGTGGGTTGTAATGTTGGGGGGGGGGTATTGTATGTTTTTTTTTACAGGCAAAAGAGCTGAAATTCTTGGGGCATGCCCCGCAAAGGGCCCTGTTCAGGGCTGGTCAGGTAAAAGAGCTTGTAATATTTGTATTTTAGAATAGGGTAGGGAATTTTTTATTTTGGGGGGCTTTGTTATTTTATTAGGGGGCTTAGAGTAGGTGTAATTAGTTTAAAATTGTTGTAATATTTTTCTTATGTTTGTAAATATTTTATTATTTTCTGTAACTTAGTTCTTTTTTATTTTTTGTACTTTAGATAGTTTATTTAATTTTATTTATTTGTAGCAATTGTGTTTAATTAATTTATTGATAGTGTAGTGTTAGGTTAATTGTAGGTAATTGTAGGTAGTTTATTTAATTATTTTATTGATAGGGTAGTGTTAGGTTTAATTATATCTTAGGTTAGGATTTATTTTACAGGTAAATTTGTAATTATTTTAACTAGGTAACTATTAAATAGTTCTTAACTATTTAATAGCTATTGTACATGGTTAAAATAATTACAAAGTTGCCTGTAAAATAAATATTAATCCTAAAATAGCTATAATATAATTATAATTTATATTGTAGCTATATTAGGATGTGTTTTACAGGTAAGTATTTAGCTTTAAATAGGAATTATTTATTTAATAAGAGTTAATTTATTTCGTTAGATAAAAATTATATTTAACTTAGGGGGGTGTTAGTGTTAGGGTTAGACTTAGCTTTAGGGGTTAATACATTTATTAGAATAGCGGTGAGCTCCGGTCGGCAGATTAGGGGTTAATAATTGAAGGTAGGTGTCGGCGATGTTAGGGAGGGCAGATTAGGGGTTAATACTATTTATGATAGGGTTAGTGAGGCGGATTAGGGGTTAATAACTTTATTATAGTAGCGCTCAGGTCCGCTCGGCAGATTAGGGGTTAATAAGTGTAGGTAGGTGTCGGCGACGTTGTGGGGGGCAGATTAGGGGTTAATAAATATAACATAGGGGTCGGCGATGTTAGGGGTAGCAGATTAGGGGTACATAGGGATAACGTAGGTGGCGGCGATTTGCGGTCGGAAGATTAGGGGTTAATTATTTTAAGTAGCTTGCGGCGACGTTGTGGGGGGCAAGTTAGGGGTTAATAGATATAATACAGGGGTCGGCGGTGTTAGGGGCAGCAGATTAGGGGTACATAAGTATAACGTAGGTGGCGGTCGGCAGATTAGGGGTTAAAAATTTGAATCGAGTGGCGGCGATGTGGGGGGACCTCGGTTTAGGGGTACATAGGTAGTTTATGGGTGTTAGTGTACTTTAGGGTACAGTAGTTAAGAGCTTTATAAACCGGCGTTAGCCAGAAAGCTCTTAACTCCTGCTATTTTCAGGCGGCTGGAATCTTGTCGTTAGAGCTCTAACGCTCACTGCAGAAACGACTCTAAATACCAGCGTTAGAAAGATCCCATTGAAAAGATAGGCTACGCAAATGGCGTAGGGGGATCTGCGGTATGGAAAAGTCGCGGCTGAAAAGTGAGCGTTAGACCCTTTAATCACTGACTCCAAATACCAGCGGGCGCCCAAAACCAGCGTTAGGAGCCTCTAACGCTGGTTTTGACGGCTACCGCCGAACTCTAAATCTAGGCCACAGTCTGTAAAGAATAAACAGTGCAATTTATTAATAAAATGAAACAGTAATAATCTATCTAGAATACCGGTGATTAAAAATACCTTCAGATAAAAAAGATTAAAAAACAGGTTTATCAATGATAATACATTGGGAATTGATTGTATAAACAATGTTTGTGCATTAAGATAAGCAATAAAAACAATTATATAAAGCAGGAGAGTTAAATCACCTGAGTGTTATATCACTTGTTAAACTATCCCCAATATGTTGCAAGACCTTAGCTGTCCGTATGAATATAGTTGGTCGCAATTAGTGATGTTGCAACTCAGGGAGATTTATACACTTAGTTTTAGTGAGATCCGAAATATAGGGTGACTCCTTAGCGTGCGATACTATATCCAGCAGATACTAGAATACAAAATCTAGTTTACCTAAAAATTACTCTACTCACTGAATCCTTGTGTGGTCTTCTTCTGTGTAGACACTTTGTTACCTTTTTCTGTCATGTACAGCGTTCAGCTTGTGAACTAGGTTGTCTATTTCAGAAGTGTTCAGGTCACATGTCCTCCAGTATCCAATAGCATTAGTAGATTGCCGGTTGTCTTTTGGAATTTTTCTTTGCTGTTAGTCCAAATATAAAATATAGAGTGCTCTGATATATTAAAACATGGACTTGTACTAGGAATATAGAATATGCTCCATCAACGCATTTCAGCTATCAAAAGCTTTTTTCAAGATCTGTACATATTACAAACAAAGTAGCTAGTTAGCCAAACAATATGCACCCCAAAAAGTATGAATGAATGAACAAATCAATTTTGGTAAAGCAATCATTCATTCTTTGTCCCTTTCATCAAGATCACTTGCCAAATCAGCAATGTACATCTCTATTTTACATCCCTTTCTGTAACTCTATTGAGGCAGCTATCAATAAAGTTTTAAAAAACATGCTATTCTAAGGGACAATATCTAGTATACTTCTGATTCTATCTCCAATTTTCAGCATTATGGATCAAAAACTCCTTCATCAGGATCTTTCAGTGTTTGTGGTTCGGGTCCAAATATTTTTTTTTCTACAACCACTTTCTGTGTCTAAAACCCTTGAATGCTTTTCTGTACATCCTGTTAAAGGGAAGCTACAAATTCCAGTATTCTCTCTTCTCCACCTACAAACCCTTTTTCTGCTCCCTTATCAAAGCTTTTAAATTTGTAGTGCATCACTGTGATGATGACTCCAAAATGTAACTCTTTGAATCCACAACCCTGAACTAATCTTTATTCATTGTCTGTATCTTCTAAATTATGTAATTAATCACACAAATTAACAATGCGCGAGTGGGCATGAAATGCTTGTGCAATGCCGCCCCCTGCACATTCGCGGCCAATCGGCCACTAGCAGGGGGTGTCAATCAACCCGATCGTATCCGATCGGGCTGATTGATGTCCGCCACCTCAGATGTGGCGGACGAGTTAAGGAGCAGCGGTCTTAAGACCGCTGCTTCTTAACTCCTGTTTCCTGCGAGCCTGAAGGCACACGCGGAAACAGCTGCATTCGGGCATTGATAAATCGGCCCATATATCCCAAGTATATCAATGTAAAGTTTTGACTTTAGTATGTAAATATCATAATAATATTACAGCTTAATTAATGCTACACCTACATCACTAGTTTTAAAACCTGTCCTCATGTCTCCATAACAGGCCAGATTTTCTGGATTACCTTGGATGAGAGCAGGTAAAATAACCATGTTTACTGATCTGCTGATTATTTCACCTGTGCGTCCGTTCAGATATCCTCAAAATCTGGCCTGTTAGGGAGGCCAGAGGACAGTTTTGAGAACCAGGGACCTACAACCACTGCATTTCGTCAGCCCAGAATGTATTTTTCAATCATTTGGGTTTCAATTAACCGTGGGGCATATTAATTAAAATAGGGGGCCTCATTAAAATATTTTCTTTAAATCGGCTTGTTTGCAAGTTCTTGACTCAGAAATAGTGATTCAGTATTTATCATTACCAGTTTCTGAACAATTATGAAGCTTTGCCACCATAGCCGTAGCAAATACTAGACATGTGCATTGGTAGAGAATTCAGTTCAGAATGCTAAAAAGAAATGAAAATATGAATATTTCCCATTCTAATGTTCTTCACATAAAATATTATGGTATATTTATTCTTAAATACATATTTCTACATATATGTGATGGTTTTGTAGAAATATATATTTAAAAATAAAAATATATTGTTTCTTGTAAGTGAAGAACACGGCATTTTTAAGTATTTATATTCAAAACACAAAACATAACTTTAAATATCTATACATATATATGCGTATGTGTATATAGATAAAGATATTTAGATATATAGATACTAGTCCTAAAGCCTGTGTACACGGGCCATTTTTTTGCAGTACAGCGGTCCCACTCCTTGCTCTCTCTCTATCCCCCCTCTCTTTTAATCTCTCTTTCTCCCCTCTCTTTTGCTCTCTCTCCCCTCTCTTTTACTCTCTCTCCCCCCCTTTTTTTGCTCTCTCTCTTCCCCCTCTGTTTTGCTCTCTCTCTCCCCCCTCTGTTTTGCTCTCTCTCCCCCTCTTTTGCTGTTTCTCTCTTTCTCTTTTGCTTTCTCTCTTCCCCACTCTCGTTGGCTCTCTCTCCCCCTTCTCTTTTTCTCTCTTTCCACTCCCTTTTGCTCTCTCTCCACTCTCTTTTGCTCACTCTCCTCTCTTTTGCTTTCTCTCCCCTCTTTCTTTTGCTCTCTCTCCCTCTCTTTTGCTGTCTCTCTCCCTCTCTTTTGCTCTCTCTGCCCCTCTATTTTGCGCTCTCCCCCTCTCTTTTGCGCTCTCTATCTCCCCCTCTCTTTTGCTCTCTCTCTCCCCCTCTTCCCTTTCTTTTGGTCTCTTTAGCCCCTTTCTTTTGCCCTCTCTCCCCTCCCTCTTTTGCTGTCTCTATCTATTTTGCTCTCTCTCCCCCTCTCTTTTGCACTCTCTCTCCCCCCTCTCTCTTTTACTCTCTCCCCTTTCTTTTGCTCTCTCTCCCCCTCTCTTTTGCTCTCTCTATCCCCCCTCTTTTGCTCTCTCTCTCCCCCTCTCTTATGCTCCCCCTCTCTTTTGCTCTCTCTCTCTTTCTCTCTCTCTCTCTCTCCCCTCTCTTTTGCTCTCTCTCGCTCCCTCTCTTTTGCTCTCTCTCTCCCCTCTCTTCTGCTCTCTCTCTCCCCTCTCTATTTTGCTCTCTCTCTCCCTCTCTTTTGCTCTCTCTCTCCCTCTCTTTTGCTGTCTCTCTCCCTCTCTTTTGCTCTCTTCTCCCCCTCTCTTTTGCGCTCTCTCCCCCTCTCTTTTGCGCTCTCTCCCCCTCTCTTTTGCGCTCTCTATCTCCCCCTCTCTTTTGCTCTCTTTCTCTCCCCTCTCTGTTTTACTGTATCACTCCCTCTTTTTTTCTCTCCCCCTTTCTTTTGCTGTCTCTCTCCATCTCTTTTGCTCTCTCTCCCCCCCTATTTTTTCTCTCTCTCTCTCTCTCTCTCTCCACCCTCACTTTTGCTCTCTCCTCCCTCTCATTTGCTCTCTTTCCCCCCTCTATTTTGCTCTCTCTCTCTCCCCTCTCTGTTTTACTGTATCACTCCCTCTTTTTTTCTCTCCCCCTTTCTTTTGCTGTCTCTCTCCATCTCTTTTGCTCTCTCTCCCCCCTATTTTTGCTCTCTCTATCTCTCCACCCTCACTTTTGCTCTCTCCCCCCCTCTCATTTGCTCTCTCTCCCCCTCTTCTGCTCTCTCTCTCCCCTCTCTCTTTTGCTGTCTCTCTTCCCCTCTTTTGCTGTCTCTCCCCCTCTTATGCTCTCTCTCCCCCTCTTATGCTCTCTCTCCCCCTCTTTTGCTTTCTCTCTTCCTCTCTTTTGCTCTCTCTCTCTCTTTCTCTCTCTTCCCCCCTTTCTTTTGCTCTCTCTCCCCCTCTTTTGCACCTCTTTTGCTGTCTCTCTCCCTCTCTTTATCCCCCCTCTTATGCTCTCTCTATCCCCCCCTCTTTAGAGCTCTCTGTCTGACTCTCTAATGGTCAGTCGGCCACGGCATCCGTCCCTGCCCGCATCATGCCCGGCCCCACCCACGTCATACCCAGCCCAGCCCACATCACGTCCATCCAGACACGCCCACATCATGCCCGGTCACGCCCACACCACGTACGCCCGATCATTCCCACTCCACACGCCAGATGCCAGGTCAGTTGGAAGGCCAGGTTTGTGTGTCCTCTACTGCGCATGACAGCTTCGGACAAACACACTTGGCCTTTTATTATATAGGATATGTGTGTGTGTACATTTATATATATAACTATCTATATATACATATACAGTATATGTGTGTGTATGCATATGTATGTATATACATATATATATATATATAAATTTACAAAAGTGTGGAAGAAAAACAAAGAGACCCAGAACCTGTCTTAATACAAAGACACGGGAATTTTATTCCGGTAATTTATATGTATATATATCTCGAATGACTTAGGGTCAGCTAAAATCAGGCGTGGTGCAGACCCTTAAAGTTTAAATTTAATCCAGTATTATATAGATAAAGAGAAATGGTAGAGCTATATGAGATACCATTAAATAAAGTAGGGGATTTCAGCACTCAAAATATAAAACCCATTTAATCCAATTCCTTAGAAATGTACGGCTGTAGGGTAGCACAGAATCCAAAAAATGAACTACACATGCACAGATTCAAACACATGCAACTAGTTTATTGCAAGAAGCTGCCAACACAGAAAATAAACAGCTTTAAATGCTTTTCATCTCTAAAATGCACCACTGCAGTGGATTTTTTTAAAAAGCACATACCAAGCAAAATGATATATTATCACACATATATTTGAACTAAATGCTGCAAACAGACTGGTTTAGAACATGTGATCTGCAGATATTTAACTAATAGAATACAACAACAAATCTTGTATCAATTCCTCTATGATAGTAACAGAACAAAGTCCTTAATAAAGACCATATGAGTCCTTTGATGGAGGAAATCTGATGTTATACTTTAGTAGCAATTTGTATCACTTTGTAATCCAGCTGAAATAAACCTTTTGGCAAACATATGTTCGTTAATTTGGGTTAACCAAGGTGAAAACGTCCTCTATTGTTAACTTGAACTTGGCAATATTTATTAATACTTGATAGCAGATAGAACATCTTACATTGGTGAAAAGCAGAAACAATATAGCAGACCTGTGTTAACGTACTGCAGCAAAAATCCGGGAAAACAAAGTCACAGTATCATTGACGAACGGACCGGGACATGAGCCTCTGACATCCTTGTCTCACCTTTCACAACCGCGTCTCCCTGCTCACTGGGGACACAGATTAGCCGGTGTATGTTTTGCTTCTGTGTGTAAACCGTATCCAGGCGGTTTATTAGAACCACTCGATTACCGCAAGATCCAGGCTTGCTTCTTCAGTTTGGTTTTTTGAAATTCTGGGCAGGCTTTGGCCAGCTGCTTTATTCACAGGTGCAGTGATAGCTGTTTTCAAGAAAGTCGACGCGCGTTTCGCCCCATAATACTGAGCGAAACAGGGGCCTCGTCAGGACTGTCCATCTCCTCCTAATTACAGCCTTTATTGCAGATCCAATGAACTGGGAGGTAGCACTTCAGCCAATCAAATTCGCTATTTGCACGCACCCTCTTATATTCTAAAGCTAAACATTCCTGTTTGTAGGTTCAATGATTATCTGTATTTTAAATTAATACAAAAAGGTTTGCATTGAAAAGATGGAACATTTTCTATGTTTAGCAACCCCTATACAACAAACAACAAATTCGCATGTGAAAAAACCCTACGCACGTTGCAGCTCAATTAAACATTATTTCTTTGGTTACCATGTCTAGATGAATGTACTTTACATAAATCCTATATTAACTTAAATTCTATAAATTTGAAATGACTTACAGGATAGCTACAAATGATTCTATGAAGGTGAGCTTTGACATAAACGATCCACAACTTTAAAAGCAAGCTACATGAAAAATGAATATCATAATTAATGATCTATTTGTAAAGATTATTTAAAAGTCATTCAACTTCTCATTTATTTGATTTTTTCTCAAATTGTAGCAAAAAAAGAAAATTTTAACTTCTAAATACAAATCTCTATTTTAGAAAAGATGCATATTCTATCCTTTCATTTAGGCCTGACGGTGACACCGTATTCAGCATAAAGGTCCATCTTGCTTCCTTTTTTAACAAACAGTTATCCTCATCTCCACCTCTTCCATTTGTTATTCCTCTGTCAATCCCTATAAATTTTAAAGAAACAGTACTACTATTATGAACTTCCTTAAAGTGACGAGCCACACTTGTATCTCTTCCGTAGAGGATGTCATCCCTGTGCTCCTGTACCCTGTCCTTGAACAAACGTTTTGTTTTACCCACATAGAACAGGGGACAGGAGCACCCCAAGAGATAAACAACCCCCACTGAGTTACAGTTTGAAAAACATCTAATGGTATAATTTTTACCTGTATTGGCTGAAAATGTTTTACTTTTTGGCAAATAGGGACAATAGACACAATGCCCACAAGGAAAGCTTCCTTTCACTTGTTTTTTAGTTAACCAGTTTGTATCTGGTTCAGACCGAGTAAACCTGCTTCTAACTAATTTATCTTTAAGATTAGGAGATTTTTTTGCGGTCAATAGGGGTCTACTTCCTACCTTATCAGCTATTTTGTCATCTAAGGTTAAAAAATGCCAATTTTGAGATAAAATATTTCTTATACTTTGCCATTGGCAATTAAATGTAGTAATGAATCTGATGTTATTCTCAGTTTTTGTTTCTTTTTGGTTATATAGGAGATCTTGACGGTTCAATTTACTTACTTTATTTAAGGTTTTTTTGACTAGGTTGTGAGAATAACCTCTTTCAATGAAACGTTTACACATTTTTTCTGCATGATAATTAAATTTAGTATTAGAAGAACAATTTCTTTTTAATCTCAAGAGTTGGCCATATGGGATGCCTTTTTTCAAGGGCTCTGGATGCCCACTTGAGGCTTCCAACAGATTGTTTGTTGCCGTGTCTTTACGATAATTTTCAGTTGAGATACGGCTTCCTTCTTTTTTAATACAGATGTCTAAAAAGGGTAATTCCTTATTGCTATAGGAGTAAGTTAAAAAAATGTTACGATCATTTTTATTTAACTCAGAAACAAAATCATGTAGGCAGGTCAGGGGGCCATCCCAAAGGATAAAGATGTCATCCACAAATCTAATCCATAGGGACACATGGGAGTCAAACGTCTCACTATATTGATCAAAGACATCCAACTCCCATGCTCCCAAATGGAGACACGCATAAGTTGGCGCGCATACTGCACCCATAGCTGTCCCCCTGACCTGCCTATATACTGAGCCATCAAACTGAAAAACGTTGTTTTCAAGAATGAAATGAAGAAGTTTTATGACAAAGGCTGTATGCATGTTACTGTCTAAACCCCTACTTTCTAGAAAAAGTCTACAGGCACTAATTCCTTTCTCGTGTGGTATAGATGAATAAAGACTTTCTACGTCTAAAGAGACTAGGATAGTGTCAGGGGAAACAGTTAGGTCGTCTAACTTCCTCAAGAGGTCTGGAGTGTCTTTCACATATGAGGGAAGAGACAAAAGGAAGGGTCTCAGAAAGAAATCAACATATTGTCCAATGTGTTCACTGATGCCACCAATCCCAGACACAATAGGTCGCCTTGGGGGATGTGTCATATTTTTATGAATTTTAGGGATAATATAAAATGTTGGCATAACTGGACACACTGGATTCATAAATTTGAACTCGTCTGGAGAGATGAGACCTTCCATTTTGGCTTCTTGTAAAATTCTACTTAATTTTGATTTCATTTGGTTAATAGGATTTCTAGGGAGTTTCTCATATTGCAGTTTGTCTGATAACTGTCTTTTGACTTCGTTTAGATAGAAAGACTCATCTAATAGAACCAAATTTCCGCCCTTGTCGGCTGGCTTAAAAATTACCCCTTTTGCAGAATTCAGCTCTTTTAAGGCTTGTCTCTGTTTAGCTGTTAGATTATCTGCCCATATCCAATCTTCTGGCAATTTATGAATTTGTTTTTCTACAGCTTTTACAAACAGTGACACAGCTGGAACCTGTGCTATAGAGGTCATGAAAGTCGATTTCAGTTTCAAATTGGTTCTAAAAACAGAATTCAATCTGGTAGTAGATTCACTCTCTTCATTTTCTGTCAAGAAAGATGTTAGAATTTTTAAAGTCTCTTCATCTTTTTGTTGCTCAGTGCGCTGAGACATTGTATAATGTAGCACTATTTTTCTGGCAAACAAGTGAAGGTCTTTAATTAGATCAAATTTGTTTAATTTGTTTGTGGGACAAAAGGATAAACCTTTCTTTAATATTTCAATGTGAGTCAAATTCAAACTAAACGAAGAAAGATTAATTATCTGCAATTCATCTGTAGTTGTATTTGGAACTAGTAACCCTGATAGGGTCGTCTGCGTGGTCTCCCTCTGCTCCTGTACCCTTGTCTCAAATTCTCTCCTCTCCCTCTCTGCTGTCGTTGGGGATACCTCCGCTCTACTAGGTTCAAATTTCTGTTCCTTCCACCTCTTCCTCCTACCCCCCCTCCTTCTTCTCCTCTTTGATCTGAACTCTGGGACCCTGGTGTTCCATCGTTTTTTGACGCCCTTTCTGAATCAGTTTCAATATCAGACATATCAGTACCTGAGTCATATGATCCTCTATCAAACTTATAAACATAAACCTTTTTATTAACATAATCCTCTTGATCTCTGTGTAATTTTCTACATTTCCTCAACTTAATATCTGCTTGCAATTTTGAAATATGTGTTTTCATTTCCTCATTCAATTTGCCAAAGTTGGGATCATTGTCAAATTTATTTACCACCTCCAAAGCTTTCTCAACATCATCTTTCAATTTTTCTAATCTTTTGTCATTCCTTTTTATAAGCATTTCAATCATACTTAGGGCACATGTTGATAATTTCTCATTCCATTCATCCAGAAACTCCAAGCCCCCTTCCTCCTCTCTTGCATTAAAGCCTGGGTCTAAGAATAATCGTAGACCTCTTGGCACAATCTTTTTTTCAACATAGTTGGCTAAACTAGAATTTTCAGCTCTAACTTTTACTTGTTTTGCTATGCAATTCTTATATTTTTTAAAGGCATTATACACATTTGTTTCCAAATCACCACTCTCTAAGTTAGTATTAGTTAGAGATTCTTTTAGCTCAGCTTCCCATAGTTCATCTGAGAGGGTGAAGGCCATGTTTAAATGGACTCTATACTCTCCCACAGTCAGTACATAAATGGGTTAATATTTAACAAACTTAATTGTTATTAGTTTCTCTATTCCACCGAATGGAGTTTATGTAGAATCCTCTTACTCCTAAATACAAATAAATTTACAAAAGTGTGGAAGAAAAACAAAGAGACCCAGAACCTGTCTTAATACAAAGACACAGGAATTTTATTCCGGTAATTTATATGTATATATATCTTGAATGACTTAGGGTCAGCTAAAATCAGGCGTGGTGCAGACCCCTAAAGTTTAAATTTAATCCAGTATTATATAGATAAAGAGAAATGGTAGAGCTATATGAGATACCATTAAATAAAGTAGGGGATTTCAGCACTCAAAATATAAAACCCATTTAATCCAATTCCTTAGAAATGTACGGCTGTAGGGTAGCACAGAATCCAAAAAATGAACTACACATGCACAGATTCAAACGACCTATTGTGTCTGGGATTGGTGGCATCAGTGAACACATTGGACAATATGTTGATTTCTTTCTGAGACCCTTCCTTTTGTCTCTTCCCTCATATGTGAAAGACACTCCAGACCTCTTGAGGAAGTTAGACGACCTAACTGTTTCCCCTGACACTATCCTAGTCTCTTTAGACGTAGAAAGTCTTTATTCATCTATACCACACGAGAAAGGAATTAGTGCCTGTAGACTTTTTCTAGAAAGTAGGGGTTTAGACAGTAACATGCATACAGCCTTTGTCATAAAACTTCTTCATTTCATTCTTGAAAACAATGTTTTTCAGTTTGATGGCTCAGTATATAGGCAGGTCAGGGGGACAGCTATGGGTGCAGTATGCGCGCCAACTTATGCGTGTCTCCATTTGGGAGCATGGGAGTTGGATGTCTTTGATCAATATAGTGAGACGTTTGACTCCCATGTGTCCCTATGGATTAGATTTGTGGATGACATCTTTATCCTTTGGGATGGCCCCCTGACCTGCCTACATGATTTTGTTTCTGAGTTAAATAAAAATGATCGTAACATTTTTTTAACTTACTCCTATAGCAATAAGGAATTACCCTTTTTAGACATCTGTATTAAAAAAGAAGGAAGCCGTATCTCAACTGAAAATTATCGTAAAGACACGGCAACAAACAATCTGTTGGAAGCCTCAAGTGGGCATCCAGAGCCCTTGAAAAAAGGCATCCCATATGGCCAACTCTTGAGATTAAAAAGAAATTGTTCTTCTAATACTAAATTTAATTATCATGCAGAAAAAATGTGTAAACGTTTCATTGAAAGAGGTTATTCTCACAACCTAGTCAAAAAAACCTTAAATAAAGTAAGTAAATTGAACCGTCAAGATCTCCTATATAACCAAAAAGAAACAAAAACTGAGAATAACATCAGATTCATTACTACATTTAATTGCCAATGGCAAAGTATAAGAAATATTTTATCTCAAAATTGGCATTTTTTAACCTTAGATGACAAAATAGCTGATAAGGTAGGAAGTAGACCCCTATTGACCGCAAAAAAATCTCCTAATCTTAAAGATAAATTAGTTAGAAGCAGGTTTACTCGGTCTGAACCAGATACAAACTGGTTAACTAAAAAACAAGTGAAAGGAAGCTTTCCTTGTGGGCATTGTGTCTATTGTCCCTATTTGCCAAAAAGTAAAACATTTTCAGCCAATACAGGTAAAAATTATACCATTAGATGTTTTTCAAACTGTAACTCAGTGGGGGTTGTTTATCTCTTGGGGTGCTCCTGTCCCCTGTTCTATGTGGGTAAAACAAAACGTTTGTTCAAGGACAGGGTACAGGAGCACAGGGATGACATCCTCTACGGAAGAGATACAAGTGTGGCTCGTCACTTTAAGGAAGTTCATAATAGTAGTACTGTTTCTTTAAAATTTATAGGGATTGACAGAGGAATAACAAATGGAAGAGGTGGAGATGAGGATAACTGTTTGTTAAAAAAGGAAGCAAGATGGACCTTTATGCTGAATACGGTGTCACCGTCAGGCCTAAATGAAAGGATAGAATATGCATCTTTTCTAAAATAGAGATTTGTATTTAGAAGTTAAAATTTTCTTTTTTTGCTACAATTTGAGAAAAAATCAAATAAATGAGAAGTTGAATGACTTTTAAATAATCTTTACAAATAGATCATTAATTATGATATTCATTTTTCATGTAGCTTGCTTTTAAAGTTGTGGATCGTTTATGTCAAAGCTCACCTTCATAGAATCATTTGTAGCTATCCTGTAAGTCATTTCAAATTTATAGAATTTAAGTTAATATAGGATTTATGTAAAGTACATTCATCTAGACATGGTAACCAAAGAAATAATGTTTAATTGAGCTGCAACGTGCGTAGGGTTTTTTCACATGCGAATTTGTTGTTTGTTGTATAGGGGTTGCTAAACATAGAAAATGTTCCATCTTTTCAATGCAAACCTTTTTGTATTAATTTAAAATACAGATAATCATTGAACCTACAAACAGGAATGTTTAGCTTTAGAATATAAGAGGGTGCGTGCAAATAGCGAATTTGATTGGCTGAAGTGCTACCTCCCAGTTCATTGGATCTGCAATAAAGGCTGTAATTAGGAGGAGATGGACAGTCCTGACGAGGCCCCTGTTTCGCTCAGCATTATGGGGCGAAACGCGCGTCGACTTTCTTGAAAACAGCTATCACTGCACCTGTGAATAAAGCAGCTGGCCAAAGCCTGCCCGGGAATTTCAAAAAACCAAACTGAAGAAGCAAGCCTGGATCTTGCGGTAATCGAGTGGTTCTAATAAACCGCCTGGATACGGTTTACACACAGAAGCAAAACATACACCGGCTAATCTGTGTCCCCAGTGAGCAGGGAGACGCGGTTGTGAAAGGTGAGACAAGGATGTCAGAGGCTCATGTCCCGGTCCGTTCGTCAATGATACTGTGACTTTGTTTTCCCGGATTTTTGCTGCAGTACGTTAACACAGGTCTGCTATATTGTTTCTGCTTTTCACCAATGTAAGATGTTCTATCTGCTATCAAGTAATAATATTGCCAAGTTCAAGTTAACAATAGAGGACGTTTTCACCTCGGTTAACCCAAATTAACGAACATATGTTTGCCAAAAGGTTTATTTCAGCTGGATTACAAAGTGATACAAATTGCTACTAAAGTATAACATCAGATTTCCTCCATCAAAGGACTCATATGGTCTTTATTAAGGACTTTGTTCTGTTACTATCATAGAGGAATTGATACAAGATTTGTTGTTGTATTCTATTAGTTAAATATCTGCAGATCACATGTTCTAAACCAGTCTGTTTGCAGCATTTAGTTCAAATATATGTGTGATAATATATCATTTTGCTTGGTATGTGCTTTTTAAAAAAATCCACTGCAGTGGTGCATTTTAGAGATGAAAAGCATTTAAAGCTGTTTATTTTCTGTGTTGGCAGCTTCTTGCAATAAACTAGTTGCATGTGTTTGAATCTGTGCATGTGTAGTTCATTTTTTGGATTCTGTGCTACCCTACAGCCGTACATTTCTAAGGAATTGGATTAAATGGGTTTTATATTTTGAGTGCTGAAATCCCCTACTTTATTTAATGGTATCTCATATAGCTCTACCATTTCTCTTTATCTATATAATACTGGATTAAACATATATATATATATATATATATATATATATATATATATATATATATATATATATATATATGTGTGTGTATATATATATATATATATATATATATATACTGTACAACACACACACACACATATATATATATATATATATATATATATATATATATACAGTCCAAGTTAAGGACAGCACAATCTTACTTGTTCCAACCGCCAAGGTGCACTACAAACCAAACTGTATTTTCTTCCCAAGAACGTAGGCACTCGCTGGTCTTGTGAAACTTCCTGGAAGTTTTAATATTCAATCTTTGCTACATTTGATAAAGGTACAGGAATGTACCGAAACGTCATGTTAATGCAACTTTTTTTCTATGGATCAATAAATGAACTTTTTCACAAGACCAGTGAGTGCCTACGTTCTTGGGAAGAATATATATATATATATATATATATATATATATATATATATATATATATATATATATATATCAGGTTTTGAGGCCTTCTCAGTCCATCTGCACCTAGCATAATATGTTCTATGTATTCAAAAATACATATTTCCATATACATATATTTCTATTTCTATACATATGTATTTATGTGTTTATATGTACAAGTACAAGCTCCCTGGACTTGAGTGCGCAAAAACTCAGTTGGATTGAATAAGGTATATGAATATATTCACTAAAGAGTTAGATATATAGAAAACGAAAACACACTTGTTTATATAATTGTGTGTGGTGCACTTGCAAAGTCTCAATGTATATATCAATACAAGAGTGAAATGATTTGCTGCTCCTTGGTGAAGGGAGAAACTAAACATATAAATCAGTGTGAATGGGTATTGATGAAAGGACACTATCAAACTGGCTGCTGTGAATGGCCTACTAGTGAGCGGGAAGACCCTTTCTTGGAAATCCCTTAGAAAATAAAGATTATTGTGAAAAGAGATACTAGAAGGATTACTGCGCCTGTTAGTGTGCCCACTCAAAAAAATGTTTTTATATATATTGCAAATAAATACCATAAAAATAAATAGTTTGAGAGATAAATAAATACTCTTAACAAGATAAACAACACAATTTGTAGGAGGTTTTCACCAAATGAAATAGAAATTGGATATAGGTTTAGAGACACAAAATAATTGTGGTAATACAAGTATCTTCTGAGATATATTGTCTTAAAGTCCTGAGTAAATAAAACTATATAATCCTTAAATGTGTTGTAGCAAGTCTGTATGTTGCTTTATAATAATCACAGAGGTATGTATCCAAAGGAAATGTTTGTATTAACTACTTACAGGGCACACCCTCAATCCTATGAGGTAAGTGTAGGGCACAAAAGGGAGATAGCACTGTATCAGGGAAAGCTGCTGGATGTAATGAATTCCTCCCCTATGTCATCTGATTGGAGTCCACTCAACTTGATGGAAGATCAGGATTCCAAAATGGAGGATGTAGTCCCCAAAAGAAGGCAAATACTCTTTCTTGCAGGACCCTTTAGGTGGTTAATTGCCCCAAAGCTTTGCTCAGTATCAGAGTAAGTTCTGTGTAAAACATTATACTTCAGCTGCTGTTCAGATATGTATTGCATTCTGTTTGGTAGATTTTTTTTTTTTTACTCTGCAACCACTAAGTGCAATGTAGCACAATTTTGTACATGCACTCTTTGCAAGGTCATCTACCAATATTGTTAAAACTGCGAATCTTCCATAATCAACATGGCTGCTATGAGCCATTCACCTTTTTATCGTTGTTTAATTGCGTAAATTTGCACTTTATGCATTTTATGCATTATATTTGCACTATTTAACTATATTACAGTTCAGCAGACACCTGATTACACATAGTCATAATCCTGTTTAAAAGGATCACTGTGTCAAAATAGTATTTTTGAAGCAAAAAAACTGAGAATATCTAATTTGCATATCTACAATTCTCTTGTGCATTGGAAACATTGTATATTAAGAATTTCTGGGGAAAAGCAAGCGGGGATACTTGCCTAGATGTACTAACTTCCTATGCAAATATTTACATTGATATAAATAAATATATATATACATAGCTATACATCTTTAGACATGTATATGTATGTATCACTATGTAAAAGCCCTTTGCCAGCTTTTATTTCTACCTGAGACCTCCTATCTTTGAGCCCTTTTGTGTGCAATATTGTTTTTAAAATAATTTTGTTTCATTTTGTGTTATTATATGTGTAAGTGCAACATTTATGTTTGTGCAACTTTTATGTTTGTGCAACTTTTATGTTTTTAGAAACAGTTAACAGCTCTATTCCAACAAGCGTTAACTTGAATTGCGCTCAAGTGATCGCAAAAACTTACGCGCTTCACTCGTAATCCAAAGGAGGGCAGAAGTGTATTTGACCAAAAGAAAGAGTCACAGGGAAAAATAAAAAAACTCTAAATTATTAAAACGTCCTCTATGTGCTAATGAATCATTCTGGACTAATATAATGCTCCAAGCTACACTTCTCTAGCTGGCAGCAATCTCTGTTCCACCCAGCAGGAGTTTACCAACTTGTATGTGAGTAGCACTTCAGTTTCTGTTTAACAATCACCACTGTTCTCTGTGAACAGAGAGATTTGAAGGGTTAAATGTATTCAGAAATAACTTATTAAGAAGTTGTTTTTCATACATATATCTTTGTCCAGTAGACTTTCACTAACTTTTATTCAATATTTCAACTTAAGATTTTACCAGCTATCATATAAAATTAGTTATTGCCCTGAGCTAACCATGCACTTGTAGTCTTCATAAACTTGCACGTAATTGCTCTGTAATTTGAACCATAAGTGCTATAGGACCATGTTAGATCTCAGGAGCTCACTCTTTGGTAAAAAGTCTACTCCTACAACTTAAAAAAAAAAAAAATTGTCTGGTGCACATTATATATTTTGTATATTTTTTTTCTAGCTGTACATTTTTTTCTAAAGGGACAAAATATTTCTTAAAGATACATTATTATTATTATCAGTTATTTGTAGAGCATCAACAGATTCTGTAGCCCTAAAGAATAGGTATGAGATACAAGGTAACATTTACAGGGGTCAAGTAGGGGTGGAGGGTACATTAGTGTGAAGGGCATAATTTTCTGAAGGGCACATTATGTTTAAGGTTTCTAATTTTTAAAAGGTGCACAGTATTGGGAAGAGCACATTGTAAAGTTTTGTGCACGGCGTTGGGAAGAGGACATTGTAAAGTTTTGTGCACAGTATTGGGAAGAGAAAATTGTAAAGTTCTGTGCACAGTATTGGGAAGAGCACATTGTAAAGTTTTGTGCACAGTATTGGGAAGAGCACATTGTAAAGTTTTGTGCACAGTATTGGGAAGAACAAATTGTAAAGTTCTGTGCACGGTATTGGGAAGAGCACATTGTAAAGTTTTGTGCACAGTATTGGGAAGAGCACATTGTAAAGTTTTGTGCACAGTATTGGGAAGAGCACATTGTAAAGTTTTGTGCACAGTATTGGGAAGAGCACATTGTAAAGTTTTGTGCACAGTATTGGGAAGAGAAAATTGTAAAGTTCTGTGCACAGTATTGGGCAGAGCACATTTTAAAATTGCATGCACAGTATTGGGAAGAGCGCATTGTAAAATTATGTGCACAGTATTGGGAAGAGCACATTATAAAGTTTTGTGCACGGTATTTGGAAGAGCACATTGTAAAGTTTTGTGCACAGTATTGGGAAGAGCAAATTGTAAAGTTTTGTGCACAGTATTGGGAAGAACACATTGTATTTTTTTGTGCACAGTATTGGGAAGAGCACATTGTAAAGTTTTGTGCACAGTATTGGGAAGAGCACATTGTAAAGTTTTGTGCACAGTATTGGGAAGAGCACATTGTAAAGTTTTGTGCACAGTAATGGGAAGAGCACATTGTAAAGTTTTGTGCACAGCATTGGGAACAGCAAATTGTAAAGTTTTGTGCACAGTATTGGGAAGATAAAATTGTAAAGTTTTGTGCACAGTATTGGGAAGAGCAAATTGTAAAGATTTGTGCACAGTATTGGGAAGAGCACATTGAAAATGGTGTGCACTAATTGGGAAGAGCACATTGTAAAGTTCTGTGCACAGTATTGGGAAGAGCAAAATGTTAAATTTTGTGCACAGTATTGGGAAGAGCAAATTGTAAAGTTTTGTGCACAGTATTGGGAAGAGAAAATTGTAAAGTTCTGTGCACAGTATTGGGCAGAGCACATTTTAAAATTGCATGCACAGTATTGGGAAGAGCGCATTGTAAAATTATGTGCACAGTATTGGGAAGAGCACATTGTAAAGTTTTGTGCACAGTATTAGGAAGAGCACATTGTAAAGTTTTGTGCACAGTATTGGGAAGAGCACATTGTAAAGTTTTGTGCACAGTATTGGGAAGAGCACATTGTAAAGTTTTGTGCACAGTATTGGGAAGAGCACATTGTAAAGTTTTGTGCACAGTAATGGGAAGAGCACATTGTAAAGTTTTGTGCACAGCATTGGGAACAGCAAATTGTAAAGTTTTGTGCACAGTATTGGGAAGATAAAATTGTAAAGTTTTGTGCACAGTATTGGGAAGAGCAAATTGTAAAGATTTGTGCACAGTATTGGGAAGAGCACATTGAAAATGGTGTGCACTAATTGGGAAGAGCACATTGTAAAGTTCTGTGCACAGTATTGGGAAGAGCAAAATGTTAAATTTTGTGCACAGTATTGGGAAGAGCAAATTGAAAAGTTTTGTGCACAGTATTGGGAAGAGCAAATTGTAAAGTTTTGTGCACAGTATTGGGAAGAGCCCATTGTAAATATTTTAACTTTTTAAAGGGTAACAATTTTGTGAGGATCATAGTATTGTAAAGTTTTCCCATTTTTGTGAAGGTGAACAATTTTTATGAAGAGCACATTATTGTTCCATTTTTTTTGAAGGGGCACAATTTTTGAAAGGGCAAATTATCTCTTTTAAAGTAATAGAAAAAGTTGTTATTTATTTTGAGTGTATAGAGAGTGTATTTTTGTTAATACAAAGGGGTAGATTATCATAGGGGTAGCATATCATGTCTGCTGCACATCGATAAATGCAGACAGCATACTCTGTCAGCATTTATCATTGCACCAGCAGTTCATGTAAACTGCTGGTGCAATGCCGTCCCCTGCAGATTCACGGCCAATCGGCCGCTAGCAGGGGATGTCAATCAACCCCATCGTATTCGATCGGGTTGATTTCTGTCCGCGGCCTCAGAACAGGCGGACAAGTCATGGAGCAACGGTCTTTAGACCGCTGCTTCATAACTTCTGTTTCCGGCGAGCCTGAATACGGAGTGAATAAGAAAGTGGGCTAGTAAGAAATATCATAGATCTACTAGCTCTTTTGCATATTTTTCATGCCCAGTATATATATATATATATATATATATATATATACACACACACACAATTGTAAGGCTATCTCGGTATGCTTGTGAGGCTATTTCAGTATGCTTTTATGGATAGTATGCTGTTAAAGATACCAAGAGAAAGTGGAAAATTTGATAATATAATTAAACTGGTAAAGAAAAATAAATATATACTCATCTCCCTTTAGCTCTTTAGATAATTGTTATGGAACAAGAGGAGACGCAACAAGTATCTCTTATTGTTTGTACATCACAGGTGCAGCTTTAAAGGTTTCAAACTTACCAAGGAATTAGTGCCAGAAATCTCATTATTGAAATAATGCTGTTCATTGTAAGTGCCATCAGATCACATCACTGAACTAAGGAAGATAAATTACACAGAACATATCTGCACAGCCTGTACTGTATATGCATTTCCAAACTCCATAATTCCTTATATATTCAATATAAACATTGCGTGCAGCTTGTCTCTAATCCCTGTGCTTGTTAAGGAGCTTAAAGTGTAAAAATCATTGATTTCAGGGACTTTTTGGAGTTCAAGGTCAAAGTGATTATTTCATGTTATTTTTTTTTCCTTAAACCTATACAAACTCATTGTACTTTAGTTTTTCAAAGATGTATTTTATCTGCATAGTTAATTAAAAGCTGTGCACATAAGACTTTATAAGCCAGTTCAGCCCTGGGACCAATTACAGGAAAAAAATGTTAAACATTTCACTATTCATAAAACAGATTGCCCACATATGCTGTCATGTATTACACTGAGTCATGATAAGATCACTTATCACACGTGGGATACCATCATAATCTCCAGTTCAAAAATAATTACAGAAAGAACAGTTATCTACCAGAGTGTATTTCAGAGCACATTTTCAGCTAGAGCTTTTCATTGTGGTGCAGAAGATCGCTCTAATGTTTGTGAGTTTTGAGTTTGGGTCAGGGAGTTTGGATTTGGAGACGTGTGTGAGAGATGTTTGAGCAAGGAAATATCTTGCAGATTATAAGTGGGCATAATCTAGGGAGAGGGGAAAGCTGTTATGGTTATTGCAAGTGCTACAAGAAAAGAATTTATGAAGATAAACTGACAAAGCGCTAAGATGTTTTCTTTCAGTTAATGTAATAAGGTTAATTAGATAAAAAAAAAAAAAGGTAAAAATTATGTTAAAATATGTTATTAAACAAAGGAATGCAACATTGTAGCAATTTTTAGCAATTGAGCAAAATACATGTGGTAAAAAGTCATATAAATATAAAAATAAAGGAGCTAGCCAGCAACTGGTGCAGCAGCATTTAGGCAGAGCTCCGTGTACACAGAGTAATATAACTGTTTATTAGCTATTAATTGAGAGCATAGCAACCAAGAGCCAGCTTCTACCCACATCTACAACTAGTGGGAACCTAGCAAAGTCAGGTTGAGAAGGTTTTGAGCGAGTGCACAACGGACCGGAACATCAGGACCGGATCATAACTAGGAAAGTTAGCGGCTGCGGCCTATTCCGGGCCTTGCGGTCATTTTAAAAAGGGACAGAGCAATCCGAGACCCTGTCTTCAGCTCCCACTCAGTAAGAGAATACAGTGGCAAAGGACTGCAAGCTACATTCGGATAATTAAAGTAAGGAGTAAGCTGGAGGCCCTTGCACCAAGCGGACTAGGTGGCTTTCCAAAGCTCAATAGCTGGAGGTGGAACTCAGTGTTTCCAAGCTGAAATTACATCCTAGGACAAATTGAAAGCACAAAAGTAGCAACAAAGAGTACAGCTGGAGTCATACGGTGTCCCTGGAGAAGGGTTAGTGTCGGGAAAATCACCATCTTGAATGGAAACCTCAATATTTAAACAGCAGCTTTATTAAAGACAGCCTCTGATCTAGAGTAATAATCTTGGATGCCTATATGGGATAATTGCAGACTTTGAAAGGAATCTGATACATAAAAGACTCCATACTTTAATCCCGTATAGCAGGGCATTAGCTTCAGGCAGTCCAGAACTTTCAACCAGAGCGGCTGTACAGAACAACAAAACTAGTTTTGGAGCCTGATTGATTACCGTCAGTGTTGCCCTTCAGCCATAGAGACATTGCTCCCTCCCTTTTCCCGCCACCCAGAGTGTGGGCGGGTCATATCCCAAGCTCCCTGTTCCGGCATCGTCCTGTGAGGACACCATCCCTGGGGAGAGGGGCTTTGTGGGCCGCTATGCACATTTGATTTTTTGTACCTGAAGGGGTGTATACCACAGTTAAGAGACTTTATACCATCTGCCCTCTCTCTCCCTAGACCTGAGGTATCACCTTGGGCACAGGGCACCGAGGGATATTTCTTGAGTAAGTCTAAGAACTGGCACCCCGATGCTCACCACTAATCTAAATGCAAGAAATGTTTGAGCCTACAGTAATGAGCAGTATTAGAAAAACACAGTTTCAGCGGACTCGGGGGACTCCCCTCCTTATGTACCCTCTGTAACACTTGCCAAATAGGTGGTTCCATAGTGTCCTGATGTCAGATCCAAGCCTTATTTTGCCATATACAGCTTTATTCTTGCAATGAAGGGGAGAAATCAATCTGTTAAAGACTGTCTCTCAAGGTCTCAGCTCAAAAAGAAGGAGGGAGCTGGGGACCTCTCTCTGGATGGGGACTCCCAGCAATCCTCTCCTAAAAGTCAGCGCCGACTGTGACTTCACTAAATGGTGAGCTCCTGCAACAAATAAAGCAATTATTTCAAGAAGTGATGAGAGCCACTCTCTCTGAATTAAAACAAGACATTTCAGACATAGGAGACAGAAGTGCAGCTCTAGAAGACAGAGTTGACGAAATTTCAGATGAGATATCCAATCTTCAATCAACCATTCAATCTCAGCAAGAACAGATCCAAAAGCTGGAAGATTCTTTAGAAGACCTTGAAAATAGATCCAGGAGATCTAACATCAGAATACGTAATGTCCCTGAATCTTACAATAATCTCTCGGAAACACTTGTGAAGCTATTTAAACAAATACTGTCAAAAGTGGATCCCTTACTATTCCTCATGGACAGAATGCACAGGGCACTTGCCAGGCCACCTACACCATCATCTGCAAGGGATGTGATCACCAAGCTGCATTATTTCCATGTCAATGATCAAATCATGCAGACAGTCCGTAAGCTACCTAAAGTCATCTTTGAAGGCCACAACCTGCAACTATTCACCGACCTCTCACCAACAACCCTCAAGAGAAGAAGGGACCTCAAACCTGTGGTTTCAGCTCTGATTAAGGCGCAGATTAAGTACAGATGGGGATTTCCATTTAAGCTGATCTTCATGTTCGCGAAAACATCTTACACGTGTAAGATCCTTGGAAAATTGTACCTGGACAATAATATTGCAGAGGTGTCTTCTCCGAAACCACAGCGTAAAGCTATAGCAAGAGACTAAACACCAGTGAGCAGAAATGGCAAGAATTCCAGATCCAGACAAGAACAGGAAAGCCCCACTTGAAGACACCCTTTAGGATCACAGTGGTCATTGTTGAGATGATGATTTGTTAATACCCCAGTTGAGGGGGCTGTGAAGAAGGGGTTGTACTTGTCATTGTGCACCCTCTAGGTTTTCATTAAGTTTGGATGTGATCACAGTTTACGGTTTTCACTTTCCTTAACCCATTTCTCTCCCCCCCCCCCCCCCCCATTGAGGTCGCTGAAGTTCTCATACAATTCTCATTAAATTTAAGGAGGACATTAGGTCACCCATAGTTTCAGAGTTAAATAACCTGAGTGTCATGTTTTTCATGTTATTATTGTTCAACTTTTTCTTTGCTCGACAGGTCAGATCTACGATGACAACCAGGTTTCAGGTACAAACCATATTTACATTCCAGACAAAATATAACTGAGGTATTCTGTTCAAGAGGTTTGAGTCCATTTGTACTGTCTCCTAGAAGTGTTTAGGTGATGTCTGTAGAAATGTATAGCAATGTATGTTGGAAGCAACCTTTAGTCTATACCCTTAATAACACATAATGTCAGGGGACTCCACTCCAATGTGAAAAGACGAAAGGCCATAAGCACATATAAATCCCTGAATGCCCATATTGTCTGTATGCAAGAAACACATTTCACTAAATCCTTAACTCCCAAATACTGGGATAAAACATATTTCTTACAGTACCATGCCACGTGCCATAAAAAGAAATGTGGTATCTCTATACTTTTTCATAATAGTATTAACTTTCAGGAGGAAGAATCCTTTATAGACAAACAAGGACGCTATATAATGTGCCTTTTAAATATTTAATTCACCATTTATCTTAGAAATTTGTTGCTTGCCATATGTTATCTATAGAATTAATTCCTTTATACCTGAAATTCTAGGATTATATGGTTCTAGTCTGTTTTTATAAGTGTTGTATAAGGGAGACGTCCCTTTATTAATTAGGAAAAGCATTTGCTGTTGTTTTTATGTGTTATAAGAATTTTTAAATAAAATAGATTGTATAAAACATAAATTAGATTGGTATCATCATTTCCTAGCTTTTTTTTAGCGCTGCTAAATAAACCCCATTTTTTCTCCTAAAATTCATGATACTCAGGTTGTCATTGGAAATGTATATGCTCCCAATGAGTCTCAAGATCAGTTTTTGTCTAAAATTAGTAAATTATTGACATATTGGAAACAATATCGATTAATTATTGGAGGAGACTTCAACCTAGTGATGGATTCAGGGCTAGATAGGTCCGGTACTGGACTTTCTTCCCAGTCCCGAAATACTAGAAAGATACTATACGATTTCCTTTTGGACCACAATCTACTAGACAGCTGGCGGGTGCACAATGACAACAGTAGGGATTACACTTTTTATTCCACAGCTCACAAGGTTTATTCAAGAATTGACCATATCCTAGTGAGCTAGATCTTAGCACCTTTAATTATAACTTCTGACATTGTAGTCAGTACTTGGTCAGATCATAACTTAGTGCTAACCAAACTATCAGGCCTGATAGACCCCCTAAGAAATAGAAGTTGGACTTTAAATTCCTCTTTGTTCAAAGATAAAATATTTCTTCAGACCCTGAAGAAAGAAATTGTGGGATTCCTTCAGGTTAATCACCAGTCAGTAGAGAACCCCGCTTTTACATGGGGGGGGGGGGGGGCACTGAAAGCTTTTACCAGAGGAATGTTGATTAGAGAAGCTAGTGTCAACGTAAAAACAGCACAAGCACTCATTGAGAGGCTTAGAGAGGAGACCAAGCAATTACATATACAACACTGCTTGAACCATAGCAACACAACACTTAGAACCCTAACTGCCAAGAGAGAAGCGCTTGATAGGCTGTTGTCTCAGGAAGCTGCCAGATCACTTAAAATCATAGATATACAGTATTTTATTTATGCCAATAAGCCCAATAAAATGTTGGCTACTAAGCTTAAAGACGTAACGAGGCTAACAACTATTGCACAGCTTCAGAAACCGGATGGGTCCACTTCTAATCACCCACAGATAATAGCAGACACATTTGCTTCCTACTATCAGTCCTTGTATGCCCTACCCCGAGGTACTAACAACCTCGTTAACATGACTAAATCTCTAGATTATTTGAGTCAATGTAATTTGCCCAAACTTGATACAGTTGATCTTAACAGCCTAAATGCACTGATCAACCTCAATCAAGTTAGACTAACTATTAAAAATTTAAAATCCAACAAGGCACCTGGTCCGGATGGATACTCTAGTGCTTTTTACAAATTATTTTTGGATGAACTGGGTCCTTTATTAGTTAGCACATTTAATCACATGCTAGTATGGGGCTTTATCCCCAAAGAATTTTTATTGTTCCGCATTTCGGTTATTCCGAAACCTGACAAAAAGTAAACAGCACTGCAGCAATTATCGTCTGATTTCTTTGATAAATCTAGACATTAAGATATTTTCCAAAATCCTAGCCTCTAGACTTAATAGAGTAATGCCCAAACTTGTCCATCCGGACCAGGTAGGATTTATAACTAATAGGGAGGCCCCAGATAATGTCAGAATGGTGATTGATTTGATTAATTTTGCATCAGTGAATGGGTTGCCTTCTCTGTTCCTCTCCTTGGATGAAGAGAAGGCATTCGACCGCATATACTGGGACTACTTGGATAAGGGTTCTTGTCACGATGGGTATAATGGGTAACTTTAGCAAGGCGATCTCAACTATCTATTCGCATCCTTCAGCATTTGTTAAAATTGCAGGGTACAAATCAAAGCCTATAACTATCGCAAATGGAACTAGACAGGGATGTCCTCTTTCCCCGTTGCTTTTTGCACTTTGCATAGAACCATTGGTTGCCCATATATACGACAAAATGTAGATATAACAGGAGTCTCTGTAAAATCTAAAGAATATAAGATTAGTTTATTTGCGAATGATGTAATCCTCTCCATCACCAAGCCCCTAATCTCTTTACCTATAATTTATTCCACTATTGCTAAATTTGCTGAGATCTCGGGTTACAAAATTAATAATGATAAATGCGAGGCCATTCGTGTTAACCTACCTTCACATACGAAAAAACTTGTAGCACTTAATTTCTAGTTCTCCTAGGTGGAGGGGGGAATACATTATTTGGGAGTTATGCTCTCGGGGGATATAGAGTCCCTATACAAAAATAACTTCCCATCCCTGATCTCTCAAATTAAAAATTTACTTCGGACATGGGAAAAAATTAAAATTTCACTATACAGGAGAATAATAGGAGTCAAAATGTCAATTCTCCCTAAATTACTGTATCTTTTTAGATCCCTTCCAGTGTCAGTACTAACACAAGTTCTTACCCAACTCTAAAATCACATAATTTCCTTTATCTGGCAAGGAAAGAGACCAAGAACTAACAAACACACATTGTGTAGGGGTAGGGGTGGGGGAGGTATGGGACTCCCAGACCTTTTGGCATATTATTATGCTGCAAGAATGGCTCAGACAGCTTGATGGCACAATAAATCTGATGGCATCCAGTAGGTTGAACTGGAATCTGACATGGTCGTGGTTCATCCGATTTACAAACTTCTCTAGTCCAATTATCACAGAGGCTAGAAAAGAGACTTTACCTAATTTACGCACCATAATGCTTAGAGCACTTACCTAAGATTAATCATTCAAGGTTTTAGGCCTTGATAATGATTATTATATTGCCTTGAGAATGGAAAGATTCTCTGGGACTGGGAAGACGAGGGCCTGTTCCTTGAGTTTTACAGATCATTTGTGTACCTTTGTTGTGGATTTTGATACAGACCGAATTGAGTGTCTCTGGGGTCAAGGTCCTGACAGTATGGGCATGAACTTTATTTCCCTGTACTATGCTTAAAGGGACAGTATACACTCATTTTCATAGAACTGCATGTAATAGACACTACTATAAAGAATAGGATGCACAGATACTGATACAAAAATCCAGTATAAAACTGTTTAAAAACTTACTTATAAGCTCTCAGTTTAGCTCTGTTGAAAAGGCAGCTGGAAAGCCCACTGCAAGTGGCAAATAAGACCCCCCCTTCTTTTGCATATGAAAATACCCTTTAAACAAACAGGAGCAAGCTGGAGTAGGTAGCTGACGGTATTCACAAAAAACTTTGGGGTTTGGTTAGGAGTCTGAAAATCAGAGCAATATTATTTAAAAATAAGCAAAACTATACATAAAAAAAAAACAAAAAAAACGTTATGGGCTAGATAAATAGATCATCTACAAAACATTTATGCAAAGAAAAAATAAGTGTATAATGTCCCTTTAAAGCAAATCTCTGTTTAGCACACCATTGAATACCTGTGTTGTATTGTTATAATTATTATTTAGATTGTGAACTGTCAATGCAAGCCTCGATAACCTACATGTTATGCTATAATGATTTTATTGTCTGTATAACTGAGAAAAACAATAAAAATATTTTGCAACTAAATATAAAAATAAATATATATATATATATATATATATATACAGAATATATATATATATATATATATATATATAGATGATAGATAGATAGATAGATAGATAGATAGATAGATAGATAGATAGATAGATAGATAGATAGATAGATGATAGATGATAGAGAGAGAGAGAGAGAGAGAGAGAGAGAGAGAGAGAGAGAGAGAGATGATTAATGAATACCTTCCTTTGGCCTTTGCTCAGAAATAAAGTGTAGCAATTCTCACAGTGATACAATTGTACAAGTACATGGTATACCACAATATACCATAATCATCCCGACACTAGAAGTGATACACAACATTTTATTATTCCTATTCACTTAAAGTATAATTATTACTTCTTGGGATAATATACTAATTTTATCCTCAACTTTATTGCCTGTTAAGAGTGCCTGAATTTAGTTCACTCTAATTATTATTTAAATACAGTATACTTATTGGTCTCCCAATTATCTATCTTACATCCGATCAAGAATAGACCAATTTACATTAGGATTTTTCATATTAGAGTGGTCAATCTATCCGGTCACTTGAAGTTTATTGCTACAGATATTTAAGTTAACACATTCCTGGGTTTTTAAATTATAGTGTTTTTTCCATTATTTTAAAGTCCAATAAAAGTTATGTTTTAAGTTATCCCGCTTAATCGCCTTCTGATAACTCAGTCTATTATTCCACCCATTTGGGAATCCAGAGTGCTATTTATGTGTGCAATTCCTGGAGATTTCGATCCCCTTTTGTGTTTCAATGTTAAACCAGTACACAGCACCGTATAGTGATACTTAATCTATTTTATTAGGAGTAAAATAAAAAATACTATCCTCCTTCTATTACCTGTAATTATTAGTATCCATAATTTGATTCCCGTTTAACACTCAGTGGTGCCATTGGGCCTTTTGTCCTTTGCCATAGTGAAATATGTTCTATGTATTTATAAATAGATATTCCTATATATATCTGTATATTTCTTTACCAATATATAATCATGTATATTTATAGTTATAGATATATATTTTAGCAAAATACCGTTAGATATATGTAGAAATATGTTCTGCTATGTGAAGAACATTGTAATGTTAAATAATAATATTTTCATGTTGAGTAAGCGCACTTGCAAATATGCGATCGGGATTGCATGTTAGTAGAGTTTTTTTCCACTTTTTTTTCTCCATTCACTTCTATGGGGGAATACGTTAACGTGCCATATTTGAAGTTTGACTTCTTGCGCCCATCAGGTTATAGCATGAGCAACGCACGCAAAAACCTTACTTCTAGCAGGAACATTAAATACACTTGTAATCTTGACCTTTATATTTTGCTCTGTTGTGATCTTTTGGGTCTTCAACACAATTTCATCATAATCTCTCACATTTTCATTGTAAACTTTCTTGAATTGAGGAGGAGAAGTAAGTAACTCCTTGCACATGCCAGATACACACTCGGTTGTGGGCCCTGAGATAAGCATCCTGACTCGATGTTTAAGTTCCTCTACATAGAGATATGACTACTGAAAAATTTTCCTTGAGGTGATATTTTTTACTCCACTTCTACTACTTAAAGGGATTTATCTTGTGGGCAACGTCCATTTTATGGAGATTTTTGTTGGTTTTGACAGAAATTGTTTTCAATAGTAGTTATGTTTATTTATGCCTGATAAAAAAAACTTGCATGTTAAGATATCACACAAGAACTTTGGGATTTTTTGAGACCTTATATTGTAATGTAGGGGGTCTCTCCTTCAAATAAAGCACACTAAGGGCTAAATTACCAGTGGAGTGGTAGTTTGCGCTCCCGTTCCACTTGTAATCTAGCCCTTAGTGTTCTTTATCTGAAGGAGAGACCCCTACATTACAATATAAGGTCTCAAAAGATCCCAAGGATTACTCCTTCACATAAAGAACACTAAGGGCTAGATTAAGAGTGGAGTGGTAGTTTGCGCTCCCACTCGTGCGTGAGACTGGCTTTTTGCAAGCATTGGGTTGCATGCAAATAGCAAGTTGAAAGTAAAAAGTTTTTGCTTGCGCCCTATCTCGATGTGCTTTAAATCTCCAGGTCCTTTCTCACTGTCATTGTGCCAATACACCCAAAAGATATATCTCATGTTTCATATTATTTATAATGTATTTCAAAATATAAAGCAATTTAAAGATAATCTAAGCCCTCCTAGAGAAATAGCAGATCTGTGTTAGATTGATCTGCATTATAAAATATCTTTTCACCAGTTTAATTAATCACTGGTGACGTTTTCATCTGAACTTCATTATTATTCAATTAATTATATTGCATTTCACTTGGGTGTTTTTTAATCAACAACTTAACTTATCTTTAAAAGTTTTAACTGTAGTTAGATTTAGTCTTATAAAACCCCCACTAAAATTGACAATATTTTTATATGGAATCCATATATACTTTGTTCATTTTGTAGAAATATTGTAATTCAACATTTTAAGCAAAAGCTCATAGTTTAATTTAGAGAATATTGTCAAATTATATTGGAGACATTTAAAATGTTTGCAAATTGTTCATGCTTTTGTGCTTGACTAATAAAGTTCAATATGACACTTTACTGACTTTTACAAATGAGGAACAGGACTTGGGAATTATTATTTCAGATGATTTAAAATTTAGTAAACAATGTAGTACTGCAGCGAGTAAGGCCAGCAGAATGCTTGGATGTATTGGTAGAGGTATTTGCAGCAGAAATAGTAAGGTTCCTATGCCACTTTATAGATCCTTAGTTAGGCCTCATCTTGAGTATTGTGTGCAGTTCTGGAGGCCATATCTTCAGATGGATATTAACAAAATTGAATCTGTGCAAAGGAGGGCTACCAAAAAGGTACATGGTCTAAAAAATAAAACTTACCAGGATAGGCTCAATGACCTAAATATGTATAGCTTAGAGGATAGAAGGGAAAGAGGTGATATGATAGCAACTTTCAAGTACGTTAAAGGGCTTAGTACAACTGAGGCTGTGGGTATTTTACATAAAATGGAAAATTCAAGAACAAGGGGTCATGATCTCAAGCTGAAGAGTAGTAGATTCAGGAATAATTTGAGGAAGCACTTCTTTACAGAAAGAGTAATTTGTGATTTATGGAATAAACTTCCTCTTGAAGTAGTAATGACAAACACTGTGGGGGACTTTATGCCTGGGACAGGTATAAGGCTATCCTATGAGCTAGATAAGTTTATACTTTTAGGTAATATTGGGCATACTTGCTGGGCCTATGGCTCTTATCTGTCATCAATATATCTATCTATGTTAATATATGGGCACTTTTGGCCATTATTAGTTGTTTTATACAATAAATATTTATATTGGTATTTAGATGTTACATTCTAAATGCTTTCCATATCTTTCCATACTTTCCAACATTGTCAGTTTTGAGTTGGGACATGGTGGTGTTTATGTCTTTTGAAAAAGTAAATGCTTAAAGCAAAGATAGTTAATGAGTGAAATGGTAGTGGTCATTTTGAAATACTGAAAAATTATTAATACTAAGGAAGAATAGATTATTTCAAAGGGTATTGTAGGCAAAAACAATACCCTCTATTAAATAAACAATGTCCCTTTAACATTTATGGAAGAAAAATAAATACATTGTATGTGTATATATATATATATATATATATATATATATATATATATATATATATATATATAAAACTTGGAGAAAAAGTGGTTAAAAAACCACAAGTCTACTTTAGCCTGCACTGGCTAATTTCAAATCGGGCTTCGTCAGGCCATGTTACGTGTAAACATGGCCTGACGAAGCCCGATTTGAAATTAGCCTTGTGCGGGTGAAACGCGCGTAGCGGCATAACACTGGGGTAGCAGCTGAACCCCTTTGTTCCTTTTTGTCGACCGGATGGAAATAGTCTGAGGAGCGATATTGAGGTAGAGACTGTTAACCCCTGTATCTAAGTCGAGTTTGGACATTGTAAGAATGCTAGGGTGAGCGCAAATATTTACCTTCATTTGCATCACAGAAAAAAAGCCGGATATAACAGTGTGAAGAGCTAAAGGCATGGTGCGGACCGTCCAAGGATGGGTCAGGTGAGAAACGAGTTATCCCTGATACAGGTATCCATGTGCCGTCTCTAAATTGTTGCTTTCTCTGGAAGTTGCTGCTAAAGCCACCCTAGCGTTGTGATATAATTGATCAATATTCTTGTCATAACCAGACTGTTCTTTTCTACACTGGACAGTACATGAAATCATATACAGGGGTTATTCAACTCTAGCAGCTCCCTCTTATTGTATACAGTTTTGCTCTGTTCAACCAGCATTATCATTCTATGGAGGACTTTAAGCAGATGTCCAGTTAATACTATGTGCACTTCAGGAATTTCATTATTGCACTTAAATTATTTCTTTATGGACATTATTATTTACTTACCTCCCGGGATGGTCTTTTGTTAGAAGCTTGATGACTAATCTATCTGTGTCGACACATTAGTATCTGTGGTTACTACTTTATCCATGTCTTTAACATTATTTTATGTTATTATTATTTATTATTTGTTTGTTTGAGGTATTTCTTCTTAGAATTTAGCAGTATTGAATAAATGGTACGATGCTGTACAGGTCACTGTATCAGTGTGATTTTTCACTTTGTCCATCTGTTCCCCATTTTCCTGGAGTTTTCTAAATGGCCATTTATTAATCAGTGCAGGCTAAAGTAGACTTGTGGTTTTTTAACCACTTTTTCTCCTGGTTTTTTATTCTATACGACACTACTGTCCAGCACCCCTGGTCTGCTACATACTAATATTGCAGATCATGGTTGATTATTCTGGCCTATATGTATAATGGTGCTGTGAGATATATCTCTTTCATATATATACTAGTCCTAAAGCCCGTTCACACGGGCCGTGTGGTTTATTTTTATTTTTATATTCTCTCTCTCTCTCTCCCCTATCTCTCTCCCCTCTTTCTCCCCCCTGTCTCTCTCTCTCTCTCCCCTGTCTCTCTCACTCTCTCCCCCCTGTCTCTCTCACTCTATCCCCCCTGTCTCTCTCACTCTATCCCCCCTGTCTCTCTCACTCTCACTCCCCTGTCTCACTCTCACTCCCCTGTCTCACTCTCACTCCCCTGTCTCTCTCTCACTCCCCTGTCTCTCTCTCACTCCCCTGTCTCTCTCACTCTCTCCCCCTGTCTCTCTCACTCTCTCCCCCCTGTCTCTCTCACTCTCTCCCCCCTGTCTCTCTCACTCTCTCCCCCCTGTCTCTCTCACTCCCCTGTCTCTCTCTCACTCCCCTGTCTCTCTCTCACTCCCCTGTCTCTCTCACTCTCTCCCCTGTCTCTCTCACTCTCTCCCCTGTCTCTCTCTCTCTCTCCCCCCTGTCTCTCTCACTCTCCCCCCCCCCCTGTCTCTCCTGAGGTAATTGTTTTTACTATGTGCTATGTAGCACATACATAAGTCCTGAGTTAATTGTTTTTACTATGTGCTATGTAGCACATACATAAGTCCTGAGGGCATTTTTTTTTTGTACAATTTTTTTTTTAAACTAAAATTTCTGTTTTCTATGTCCAGACCCAATTCTTTTAAAGTAAAGAGCAAATGTTTTTTTTTTAAATGTAAATATGTTTTTTTTTATGTGAATCACATCGATAATTCCGGAGCTTTCAAAGAAATGACCTTTCTATCAGTGCAATACAAATGCGCAATGTATTAAGTTATGCCTCGCGACGCTTTCAACGGCTAGTCACGCTGAGGCTATGTTTGCGTGCGCGTGGGTTCGCGTGCGCATGTGTTGGGATATGTGTTGGGATAGGCTAAGTGGGTGCGAGGGTGCGCGCAGTGAAGGTGCGCGTGCGAGGTCACATGTAAGCTACAATCTGTTACCGAATGAGGGTGCGCGGGTGCGCGCGGTGAGGGTGCGCGTGCGAGGTCAGCTGTCAGCTATGCCGAGGTGTGCGGTGAGGGTGCGCGTGCGAGGTATCAACAGCTGTCAGCTATGCCGAGGTGCGCGAGGCCAAGTGTTTGTCTGAACTGCGCATGACGGCTTCAGACAAACACTTGTCTTTTATAATATAGGATATATATATATATATATATATATATATATATGCAGTGTATATATATATATATATATATATATATATATATAGACATAGAAAACATTGGTGAAGAGATTTCACAGTGACTATACACATACACATTTTGTGCAGGATTTAGTGAGCAGAATTTGGATGTCTATAATTGAAATTGTGACTGTGGAGGTGAAGAGAACACTTCCTGCACACTCCTGCCCTCCATACATGGCAGTCTAATGTACTTATGCCAAAGACAAGATGTGATCAGGACAGAGGGTGACTGGATCGCTACAGCTTGTAGATCATGCAACAGGTGCAGTTGCTGTAGAGTATAAAATAGCAACATGTATATTTGTTATTTATTTTTTTATTATTTGTTTAAAACACATTAATTTTAGTAGTATTTAGATATGTAATGATTGTTTACAACCACTAGCGCTAATTATGTTACATAACAATTTATATAGTGGCTATAACAATGTGAGACAGGGTGAGCATGGTTGTGACATGACACAGATTTTTACATCTTAAAGTGTTATTAAATGTTATTGGAGATTTTGTTACTTAACTTGTACTGGGCAGATTACTTACATTTTCTTCTTTAGCTACAGTATAATGAAAAGTAAATGTGATTTTCCCATTAATTAGAGAGGCTGGCTTCACAGATCTCCTTTGATCTGTTCAACTGAGTGCTGGTATCCTGAAGTCTTCAAATCTATGTTTATAAATCCTAGCACTAACCCCTCTCGCTTTCTAAAGCATTCATCTTATGGAAAGGTTAAAATAAGGTCAAAGGCCAATACCAAAGGTAATCCTGAATATAAGTTAAATATATACTTAAATGCTTCATTGCAGTCATCAGAGGCCTCACAAACACTGAAAGGATTCATTAAATTGAATAGAAAGATGAGAGGATTTAAAAACAAAAAACAAAACAAAAAACCACTTTATTGTGAGTTGACTTTAGAGAATCAGTTTTCCAGTACCATGGTTTATAGCAACAATTTAAAATTGGCTGGTTTAAAAATGACAACAGTTTATTCTTGTAAAAAAAGTGCACTAAAGGTTTGTACATTTCCATTTTACGTAGTAACATAAGCATCTATTTGGAATGCTTGAACAAATATTATGCTGTATTGTGAAACGTTAGATGAGCTCTTTGAATGAGTTTTTAAATTCCAATCTAATGGCTTCTGGTGACATCACACTTCAAGACAAAGCCATCAGATAGTGTGCACTAAATACCGCAATACATCAGAAACATTGTTTTGAAAGTTAATCTAATTCACCCACCCTACGTTCTTGATAATACATTTTGGCTTGTTTCACATGGCATAACTTGGCTTACAATCACTTTTGGTATTGTTTAAAAGGACACACAACTGCAGCAAGGACATCTTATAATGCATTAGAACATTTTCTTATTGCAATTTTTTTTATATACCTTTCTGTTTAACATTCTTAAGGACTTTAAACTCATAGCTCACATTGGCTTCAGAGAGGCAATACACAGCTGCCCTTGATTATCTCAGTGACCATGTTCAGCTCAGGACCAGTAGTGCATTGCTGGTCTTGAGGTTGTGTTAACTGTGGGTAGCTTATGCCTGAGCACTAATACTACATGGTATATCATGCATATTACAAGTTGAAAGTATTTATTTTTGCACGCTAACTAAACCCAATTCATGCTAACCGCTGGACTTCAAATACCGCAACAGTATTAACCTATTCTTCCCATAGGCTTTAATGGAGCGTGATGAGTCAAAAAGCCCCTGACACTTATCACTTGCAAGCTAACTCAACCGCGTTTAACTAAGGCCTAGATTACGAGTTTTGCGTTAGGAGCTATGCGGTGCTAACGAGCAGTTTTGTCTCACCGCTCACTTACATGCAGTGCTGGTAATACGAGTGTTCAGAAACCCGGCATTATAAGACAAGAAGTGAGCGTTGAGCAAAATTTTGCTCATTACCGCACTCCAATACTAGCGCTGCTTAAGTCAGCGGTGAGCTGGTCGTACGTGCTTTTGCACAATTTCCCCATAGGAATCAACGGGGAGAGCCGGCTGAGAAAAAATCTAACACCTGCTAAAAAGCAGCATAAATCTCAGTAGCACTACCCCATTGATTCCTATGGGGAAATAAAAATGTATCAATGTTAGGGGGGGGGTGGAGTAAGTGCGCTTAATAAAGCTAAAGGTATCAGAAAAAGTTTAATTTCTTCTTAGTGATCGTTAGTGTTAAATTTAGAAAGAATTGTTATTTTTTATTTATCTTATAAAATATTTTCTTTTAAAGCATACGTCCTAAAAAATTATTTATGCTTTGCAACGTTAACCAGTGATAGAGAAAAAAAGTGTATTCTTATAAATTATATGTGCTAAAATTACTCAAATAGTAATTAATAAACTTATTTAAGTGATATTGTAAAAAAAGGGCTAATGTGAAAAAAATTGTAAAAAAGTTGTTACTAGTGTTAAAAAAAATCGTTATGTGTGAAGACTCCTCACATGGAGTGATACAATTTATGAAAACTAAGTAGTCAAGAAACTAATGATACACAATGGTAGTAATATCAAATGGCAATATTTGAGAATATCTCTTAATGGGTTCAAAGCTGCATAAAAATAGCAAGTTCCCTAAAATCTCTTAGAAGATCCCTTATACAATAAATGTGCACAGATGTATAAATCTCACTTATTTATTATCAAATAAAAAGTATAAAATTTGACAAAGGGACGTCTCCCCGGATTTAAACAATTTTAAAAATGTAAAAAAGTGAACCGATCTCTGTAGTAATCAACAAATAATCAGAGACTATGTATCATATAAGCACAATATGTTGCTGTATTATAAACTCTGGTGATGACTCTTATATAGTAGATTCGTTATCCGGATTAAAGTTATTACCACTTTAGCAGTACAGGTAGATAATACAGAATTTCTATGCAAGTACCGTAATTGGTTATGTTAACGGACAAAGTTATGCTTTATAGGAGTGATCACACACTTCCTTTTGTTATAGTAAAGTCAAGTTGTAACGCTTACTTGTATCCTCTGATTCTTAGAAGAAACTCTGGAGCCTGTATCCGATGGCTATCTGCCAGCTTGGTCAGTACGCCGCATGGGTCTTGGCGTCTGTGTATGTTTACACCTAACACCCTAACATGAACCCCGAGTCTAAACACCCCTAATCTGCCCCCAACATTGCAGACACCTACATTATATTTATTAACCCCTAATCTACCGCTCCGGACACTGCTGTCACCTACATTATATGTATTAACCCCTAATCTGCTGCCCCCAACATCGCCGACACCTGCACACTATTTATTAACCCTTAATCTGCCGCCCCAATGTCGCCGCAACCTACCTACACTTATTAACCCCTAATCTGCTGCCCCAACATCACCGCCACTATAATAAACATATTAACCCCTAAACCGCCGCAATCCTGCCTCGCAGACATTAGTTAAATATTATTAACCACTAATCTGCCGTCCCTAACATCGCCGCCACCTACTTACATTTATTAACCCCTAATCTGCCGCCCCCAACATTGCCGCCACTATACTAAATGTATTAACCCCTAAATCTAAGTCTAACCCTAACACTAACACCCACTAACCTAAATATAATTTAAATAAGTCTAAAACAAATTACTATCATTAACTAAATTATTCCGATTTAAAACTAAATACTTACCTATAAAATAAACCCTAAGCTAAATACAATATAACTAATAGTTACATTGTAGCTAGCTTAGGGTTTATTTTTATTTTACAGGCAAGTTTGTATTTATTTTAACTAGGTAGAATAGTTATTAAATAGTTATTAACTATTTAATAACTACCTAGTTAAAATAAATACAAAAGTACCTGTAAAATAAAACCTAACCGAAGTTACACTAACACCTAGCACTACACTATAATTAAATAAATTAACTAAATTAAATACAATTACCTAAATTAAATTAAATTAGCTAAAGTACTAAAAAAAAACACTAAATTACAGAAAATAATAAACAAATTACAGATATTTAAACTAATTACACCTAATCTAATAGCCCTATCAAAATAAAAAAAAGCCCCCCAAAACAAAAAAAAACCTAGCCTAAACTAAACTACCAATAGCCCTTAAAAGGGCCTTTTGCGGGGCATTGCCCCAAAGTAATAAAATCTTTTACCTGTAAAAAAAAAATACAAACAACCCCCCAACAGTAAAACCCACCACCCACACAACCAACCCCCCAAATAAAATACTATCTAAAAAAAAGCCTAAGCTCCCCATTGCCCTGAAAAGGGTATCTGGATGGGCATTGCCCTTAAAAGTGCAGTTAGCTCTTTTGCAGGCCCAAACCCTAACCTAAAAATAAAACCCACCCAATACACCCTTAAAAAAACCTAACACTAACCCCCTGAAGATTGACTTACCGGGAGAAGTCTTCATCCAAGCCAGGCCAAAGTCATCAACGAAGTCAGGAGAAGTCTTCATCCAAGCCGGGTGAAGTGGTCCTCCAGACGGGCAGAAGTCTTCATCCAGATGGCGCGGTGCGGGTCCATCTTCAAGACATTCGACGCAGAGCATCCTCTTCATCTGACGACTAAAGATGAATGACGTTACCTTTAAGTGACATCATCCAAGATGGCATCCCTTAGATTTCGATTGGCTGATAGAATTCTATTAGCCAATCGGAATTAAGGTAGAAAAAATCCTGTTGGCTGATGCAATCAGCCAATAGTATTGAAGTTCAATCCTATTGGCTAATCCAATCAATCAATAGGATTGAACTCGCATTCTATTGGCTGATTGGTGGCGGCGGTGTCCAGAGTGGCAGATTAGGGGTTAAAAATTTTATTATAGTGTTTGCGAATTGCGATGCAGGAGGGCCTTGGTTTAGGGGTTAATAGGTAGTTTATGGGTGTTAGTGTACTTTTTAACACTTTTGTTATGAGTTTTATGTTAAGGCGTTGTACCATAAAACTACTACTGACTTTTAAATGCGTTAAGACTCTTGACAGGATAGGCTGTACCGCTCACTTTTTGGCCTCCCAGGACAGACTCGTAATATCAGCACTATGGAAGTCCCATAGAAAAAAGACTTTACAAAGTTTACGTAAGTCGTTTTGCGGTAAGGCCAAAGAAGTGTGTGGTGACCCTAAACCTTCAAGACTCGTAATACCAGCGGGTGTAAAAAAAGCAGCATTAGGACCTCTTAACGCTGCTTTTTTACCCTAACGCACAACTCATAAACTAGCCGTAAGTGCTCTATATTCAGTGTGAATCATGCATATTTTACATTAAACTGGCTACCCTGGTCTGACACTATCTCCTTGGGTAACCCATGTAAACGGAAGACCTCCCGGGCAAAAATTGAAGCAAGCACCTGAGCGGTAGGCAACTTCTTCAAGGGAATGCAATGTGACATTTTAGAAAAATGGTCAACCACCATAAGGATAACAGTATTGCCATTGGAAACAGGGAGCTCGACAATGAAGTCCATGGAAAGATGTGTCCAAGGACACTCACTATTAGCAATAGGTTGAAGAAGACCCACAGGAAGATGTTGAGGAGTCTTATTCTGTGCACAAACTGAGCAGGAGGCAACATACGCAGCAACATCAGAACAAAGACCTGGCCACCAGAATTGTCGAATGACAGACCAAATCATTTGGTTCTTGCCTGGGTGACCTGCTGCTTTAGGATAGTGGTAAGTGTGCAAAAGTTTGAAGACTCTCAGGAAAAAAACACTTACCACCAGGTTTCTCAGGAGGTGCATTGGTTTGTGCAGTCAGGATCTCCTCCCCCAATGTGGAAGTCAAATTAGTACATATGGTAGCCAAAATATGGTCAGGAGGTATAACTGGAGTAGGTACAGACTCCTCCTTGGACAGAGATGAAAATTGTTGAGAGAGGGTATCAGCCCTAACATTCTTACTACCAGGCAGGTAGGAGACCACATAATTAAACCAAGACAAAAATAATGCCCATCTGGCATGTCGGGGCAACAAACGTTTTGCTTCAGATAGATATGTTAAATTCTTGTGGTCAGTAAGAATGAGCACTGGCACGCTAGTACCCTTGAGAAGATGCCTACATTCCTTGAGTGCCAAAATTATGGCCAGTAATTCCCTGTCCCCAAATTGGAGACAATTTCTTAGAGAAGAAACCACACGGATGCAAGGAACCATCAGGCGTAGGACATTGAGACAAGAGGGCACCTACTCCAGTCTCAGACGCATCAACCTCAAGAACAAAAGGCAGGACAGGGTTAGGATGAGCCAGAACTGGAGTGGCAGCAAAGGCAGTCTATCAAAGGCCTTAATGGCAGAAGGTGACCAATGGAGTGGATCATTCTCTTTACGGGTCATGTCTGTGATAGGTTTGACCAAGGAAGAAAAGTTTTTAATAAACTTTCTATAGTAATTGGCGAACCCCAAAAAATGTTGAATAGAAGACCAACTGGGCGAGGCCACTGCAGAACTGCAGATAACTTGTCAGGATCCATGGAGAACCCTGCAACAGAGATAACATAACCTAGGAAGGTTACTTGAGTCTGATGGAACTCACATTTCTTGAGTTTACAAAACAGGCCGTTCTCACGTAGTCTCTGAAGAACCCATGTAACATCAGAACGATTAGCCTCAATTGAGGGTGAGTGTATGAGGATGTTGTCTAGGTACACCACAACACACTGTTGCAACATATCTCGTAGGACATCATTAATAAATTCCTGGAAAACAGCAGGAGCATTACATAGGCCAAAGGGCATTACAAGATACTCATAATGCCCGCTCCTGGTGTTAAATGCTGTTTTCGATTCGTGGCCCTCCTTGATCCTAATGAGATTGTATGCTCCTCTCAAATCAAGTTTAGTAAAGACCGTAGCTCCCTTGAGGCGGTCAAAGAGTTCCGTAATGAGTGGAATAGGGTAAGCATTCTTAATGGTAAGACGATTAAGACCCCTATAATCGATGCATGGTCTTAACTCGCCACCCTTTTTCTTCACAAAGAAGAAGCCAGCACCTGCAGGAGTGTGGATGATCCCTGTGACAGAGCATCTGCAACATACTCCTCCATAGCACTATTCTCCGCAACAGACAAAGGGTAAACCCGGCCCGAGGAGGAATGGCTCCTGGTTGCAGGTCTATGGTACAATCGTAAAACCGATGAGGAGGCAACGTACCGGCACGCACCGGAACTCTCGGTACTCCTCTGGCAATTGAGATACCGAAGAAGTGCTCAAGACTTTAACTGGCTTCTGAAGACAAGTGGAAATACATTGCGGAGACCACGACAAAATTTCGGACCTGTGCCAGTCGAGACTGGGATTGTGCTTTTGGAGCCAGGGATAACCCAGAACAACCGGAAAATGTGGAGAGTTTATCACCTGGAACTGGAGGGTTTCAAAATGGAGAGCCCCAACAGCCATGGATAACGAAGCATTTTCGTGAGTAACGAGTGCGGGCTGTAGGGGTCTGCCATCAATGGCCTCAATAGCAAGCGGAATGGACCGAGGCAAAACAGGAATGGAGTGCTTTGATACAAAAGCACTGTCAATTAAATAGCCACCGGAGTCAACAAGAGCCTGGGTGACTATGGAGGAGTCCACCCAGGAAAGGACAACCGTGACCAAAGGTTTCTCCTTTAGTGGTTCCGAGGACGAGAATAAACCACCCAAGGTCTGCCCCTGACAGGACCTTAGGTGTGAGCATTTCCCAGCTGTGTAGGACAAGACTTCAAAAGGTGGCCTTGTAACCCACAATAGAGGCAGAGCCCATCCCTCCTCCTAAAGGCCCTCTCCACTGCAGAGAGACACATGAATCCCAACTGCATCGACTCAGCAGTACCTGGTGACTCGGGACCTGCAGGCATGGGAGGGAATGAACACATAGGAGACAACGGAACAGGAGGCTTCCGCAAGCGCTCCTTGAAAGAGGGCCTCTCAATTAGTCTGATGTCAATTAGGATAAAAAAAGACACCAATGTCTAGAGACCAACTTCGTCTTTAATCGCATCAGAGAAGGCGGCAACAAGGGCTTCATTGTTCCAACCTACCTCTGCAGCAAGCGTACAGAACTCAATACAATACTGAGCAACAGATCTTGTACCTTGCTGAATGGACATGAGTCTTTTAGCAGCAGAGGAGGAGCGAGACGGAACATCAAATACCCTTCAAAAGGAGGCCACAAATTCAGGGTAATTTGAAATCACAGGTTTATTAGCCTCCCACAAGGGATTACCCCAGGCAAGAGCTGTGTCAGAGAGTAACGAGATGAGAAATCCCACCTAAGCTCTGTCAGAGGGAAACGCCTGAGTTAACATGCCCACCTGGTTCAAAATCCCTCTGCACTGATTAGGATCGCCTCCATATTGCTGAGGCAGAGGTGCAGAACCGGACATGCTCCTGGTAGGGCTAGGTGCAGCAGCGGAAACAGGAGCAGCCATAACTTGCGGGACACTTTGGTCCAAATGTGCAGTGCGAGTCAGCAGGGTTTGCAGGGCTAGTGCAAATTGATCCAAGCGGTGATCCTGTTCATCCATCCTGGAAATGATGGCAGGTAAAGGTGGATTATTAGCACAATCAGGATTCATGGCCCTTGCGTAATGTCAGGGTGCCAGGAATTAGACTGAGACGAGAAGTGCAAAAATAATCACACCTTTATTAATAGCAAAAAATAATAAAAAGTCCACAAGTCAAATAATAAGCCAGGAATCAAAACTAGAGCTGGTAGTCAGACGAGCCGAGTCAGGAGCCAAAGCGAGTAGTCAGACAAGCTGGAATCAGGAACAAGGAGAACAGCAGAGTCAGGAACAAGCCAGGGATCAGGAACCAGGAGGGACTTCAGACAGCCAGGTAATACACAGGAGCTCTCACAAACAGGTCTGAGACAATGCAAGATCAAAGCATACTAAACAGAGACCCTTTAAATAATAAGTGATGACATCACAATTCTGAGACTGCATCCTGTCTCACACGGATGATGTATACCATTCTGGCCATAAAAGGAAGTGCAGGAAATGAGCAGCATCACACAGTATGCACCAGAGTCAGCAAGAGAAGTGAGTAAAATGGCTGCCAGCAGCACATGGCAAACAAAACAGAGAAAAAAAACAGAGAAAAAAACCTTGACAATTGCACACACCTATTGTTAAAAAATTCATTAAAGCTCATAAGGCAGTTGTGATCAACGGTGACTCAATTAGCTGTCCATAGGTTGGGCTAGTTTTTTTATTTTTCAAAATTTTTTAAATCTATTTTGTGTGTGTGTGTGTGTGATTTTTTTTTTCTTCCTTTAATTTTTTCATTTTGATATGCTGGTGTGCATATGTTATTATGTGTATAGGGGTGAAAAGGGTATCTTTAGGAGGCTTGTTAACATATTGAGTTTCTTATAATTGTTTTGCAATAAATTTTTTTTTTTTTACATATTTAGTTGTTTTTTACAGGTGCTGGGAATGGAATTTATTCAGTTAATTGTCATGCCTCCTTTTCTCATTGGCTGAGGATAATTGTCATATTTGTAGATATGTAAAAAACATTCAAAAAGCTTCCTGATGTCATTCTGAAGTAATTGATGAAGTAATTCATACAAGTTTACTACCAGTGGGAGTATGCCAGAATTTTGACTTTTATATTTTGTTTTCTCTTTGACATTTGTCATTCAGATGCTTCTATAAGGTGGATATTAACGTTCAAATATTGAATGTTAAACATCTGATTATAGTATTAACACACAGATAATGATTTTAATACTCATAGAATAATTTGTATTTAAATGTTAATATTGAATGTTTAAGGACCACTAAACACAGTAGATTTTTTTTTCTGACAAATTTAAAAAACTGCATCATGTGACAGCCATCAGCCAATCACAAAATGCATATACGTATATTCTGTGAATCCTGCACATGCTCAGTAGGAGCTAGTGCCTCAAAAAGTGTGCACATAAAAAGATGGTGCATATTTAGATAATAAATGTGAATTGGAAATTGCTTTATCTATATCATTACATTTAATTTGACTTATGTGTGCCTATTCCTAGTCAAAAAGGATGATCTTCCTGGAGTCATTCTGAAGTAATCGATGACTCCAGACTAGTCATCAGAATCCATCTTGAAGTATACCCACAGGCCAAAAAATTTAAATGAGATGACTCTAGAGTCATTCACTGGCTGTTCATGCTTGTGAAGTAATCAGTAATGTAATCTGCTTATCATTCTGAAGTCTTCATCCAGAATTTTCTACCTTAGCTGATTACTTTACAAGCCTGATGATGTCTGAGGATGTGCAAAGACTTCTAAAGTAGTTTGATGTTCATCAAATAACTCCAGGATGGTCTCTAAAGTATTCCTGTTTGACTCCAAAAAATTGATGGCAAACATTTCTTATTTAGGGTCAGATTACAAGTGGAGTGTTAGTAACCTTTTTGAGGGTCAGGTTGCACTCGTATTACAAGTTGAAAGTAAACTTTTATCACTCACGTGCTAACCCAACGAGCTTAAAAAGCCGAAGTTAAATTATTGTGCGTGTGATAACATATTCCTCCATAGAAATCAGTGGAGCAAAAAAGTGGGGAAAAATCTCCCTACTTGTGTGTAAACAGTTTTGCATTTTCTCAAGTGTGCTAACTCGACATGAAAATATTAAAATTTCACATTGCAATGTTCTTTACATAGAAAAATAGGTTCTATTTATTCATAAATACATATTTCTACATATACCTGATGGTATTTTGGTACAATATATATATATATATATATATATATATATATATATATATATATATATATATATATATATATATATATATATAATTATATATAAGTATAGATGTATGCAGATATATATAGGAATATCTATTTATAAATACTTAGAAAATATTCCCCTATGTAAAGAAGATTGTAATGTGAAATATTTACAGTAAATACACACTATAACATATTATTAAATACTAGTACTAAAGCCCGTGTACACGGGCCATTTTTTGCAGTACAGCGGTCCCATCCCTTGCTCTCTCCCCCCTCTCTTTTGCTCTCTCTTCCCCCCTCTCTTTTGCATCTTCTCCCCCCTCTCTTTTGCTTTCTCTCCCCCCTCTCCTTTGCTCTCTCTCTCCCCTCTTTTGCTCTCTCTCTCCCCTCTTTTGCTCTCTCTCTCCCCTCTTTGGCTCTCTCCCTCCTTTCTTTTGCTCTCTCTCCCCCCTCTTTTGTTCTCTCCCCCCTCTTTGGCTCTCCCCCCCCTCTTTGGCTCCCCCCCCTCTTTGGCTCTCCCCCCCCCTCTTTGGCTCTCTCTCCCCCCTCTTTGGCTCACTTTCCCCCCTCTTTGGCTCTCTCCCCTCTTTTGACCTCTCTCCTCTTTGGCTCTCTCTCTCCCCCCTCTTTGGCTCCCCCCCTTTGGCTCTCTTCCCCCCCCTCTTTGGCTCTCTCCCCCCCCCTTTGGCTCTCTCTCCCCCCTCTTTGGCTCTCTCTCCCCCCTCTTTGGCTCTCTCTCCCCCCTCTTTGGCTCTCTCCCCTCTTTGGCTCTCTCTCCTCTTTGGCTCTCTCTCTTCTTTGGCTCTCTCTCTCCCCCCTCTTTGGCTCCCCCCCCCCCTTTGGCTCTCTCCCCCCCTCTTTTGCTCTCTCTCTCTCCCCTCTTTGATTCTCTCCCCCCTCTTTTGTTCCCTCCCCCTCTTTGGCTCTCCCCCCCCCCTCTTTGGCTCTCTCCCCCTCTTTGGCTCTCCCCCCCCTCTTTGGCTCTCTCCCCCCCTCTTTGGCTCTCTCCCCCCCCCTCTTTGGCTCTCTCCCCCCCTTCTTTGGCTCTCTCTCCCCCCTCTTTGGCTCTCTCCCCCCTCTTTTGCTCTCTCTCCTCTTTGGCTCTCTCTCCTCTTTGGCTCTCTTTCCTCTTTGGCTCTCTCTCCCCCCTCTTTGGCTCTCCCCCCCTTTGCCCCCCCTTTGGCTCTCCCCCCCCCCCCCTTTGGCTCTCTCCCCCCTTTTTGGCTCTCCCCCCTCTTTGGCTCCCCCCCCCCCTCTTTGGCTCTCTCTCCCCCGTCTTTGGCTCTCTCTCTCCCCTCTTTGGCTCTCTCCCCTCTTTGGCTCTCTCTCCTCTTTGGCTCTCTTTCCTCTTTGGCTCTCTCTCTCCCCACTCTTTGGCTCTCCCCCCCCTTTAACTCTCTCCCCCCCCCTTTGGCTCTATCCCCCCCCTTTTACTCTCTCCCCCCCCCCCCTTTGGCTCTTCTCCCCCCCCCCCTCCTGCTCCCTCTCTGGCTCTGTCTTCATTGAAAGCCTTTGCCTCTCTGGCCATGCCCCCATCGTGGCACCCTGCCCGGCCACGCCCCATTGCGGCAACACCTGTCCGGTCACGCCCCTTGCCATGCCCGGCCACACCCCTAGCTACACCCGGCCACGCCCCTCGTGACACCCGGCCACGCCCCCATCGCAACGCTCCCGTCTGCCACGCTCCCTGACACTCCGCTTCAGCCTTGCTCTTTGCTGAGTGCTGAGTGTCAGGATCCAAACGGTCAGGTATGTTTGTCACGTGCAGTCTCTACTGCGCATGACTGCATCTGACAAACATACTTGGCCATTTATTATATAGGATGAATATTGCATAAATATGTTTTTACATGATTATATATATATATATATATACATATATATATATTATATATATATATATATGTATATATATTTTATTATTATTTTATAATTTTTTGTATATGTCTGTTCCTATGTATTTATGTGTTTATATGTGTATATTTTTCTGTAAATACACAAATACACATATAAATACATATGTATACACATATAAATACACATATCCATCTTTAGACATGTATATGTATGTATGTCTATGTTAAAGCCCTTTGCCTGTCTATTTTTTTCTAACACCTGAAACCTCAAAAAAAAATAGTGCAATATTTTTTTTTTAAATAATTTTTATTAGATGATGTTATTATGAGTGTAAGTGTACTTTGTAATGTATTTTTGATGTGTTTTGTGATTAATTATTATACCAAAATATTAACCTTCTCTAGTGTTTAGCCAATCTGAATATAAAATTTAATGAGAGTACACAATTATTGGGAGTCTACTTATGGATTGTAATGTTCCTTTAGTAGATTGTGATACCTTTTTATGGACCAATAAAATCAAGGGACCAATACGGCAACAACCCCTTTTCTGTTATGGATTCTGTTATGGATTGTAATGTAACAGAAGTTGAAAGTTCTCACACTGCAAACTTTGATAGAATAGTCATGGATATTTCCTTTTTTTTATAATTTTTTTCAGTATTTGAAAATTCAAACAAGGGGATACACCTTATATTGCAACATGAAAATATTGAAAGCGTGTACTGCCAGTGTTAATGATTACATCTACTCAAGCATTGGGGAATGTTATCCTATACCTGTCATGAACTTTTGGGTCACGCATTTTTTTTGCAATTTGTATAATTAATTGCTGTTTTTCTCTATAGCTAATTTTGAAATTATTTAAAAGAGGCTTGCTGTGATTATATAGCTTCTCAGCGGTTTTTATCATTTTTGCGCAATAAAATTATACATGTACTTACTGGATCTAAGAACTGATCTGAATTGTATGTGTAATATTGTTTAGTTAACTATATGGACCTGTTATGCTTAGGCTCAAAATTCTTTGTTTGGGTCTGTTGTCATGGTAACGCCTGTCTAGCTGGGGGCGGTGTTCCTGCGTCCAGTGCTCGGTAGGGTTGCCACCTCAGCCATGTTTTCCTGGACACTTATGAGTTACACATGCTGCAGGGTATGTAGGGAGGAACATTTATAGTGTTTCTGGACAGCACTATTTATACTATTTATATGTCTAACTTATAAGTGTTCTGTATTTTAAGGGATAGGTGGCAACCCTAACTGAAACGCACACGTGTGAAGGAAAATGACTGCTATTATTTAACACAGTCAAAAAAGTGTTGTTTTTTTAAAATCTACACTGCTGTTACACCAGATATGAGTTGCACTGGGGTGACACTGTGCCCTGGCAGGCAGGCACTGAAACGCACGCAGGTGAAGGAAATTGACTGCTATTATTTAACACAGTCAAAAAAGTGTTGTTTTTTTTAAATCTACACTACTGTTACACCAGATATGAGTTGCACTGGTGTGACACTGTGCCCTGGCTGGCAGGCACTGAAACGCACACGTGTGAAGGAAACTGACTGCTATTATTTAACACAGTCAAAAAAGTGTTGTTTTTTTTAAATCTACACTACTGTTACACCAGATATGAGATGCACTGGGTTGACACTGTGCCCTGGTAGGCAGGCACTGACTGCTTGGATAAGCTGTTGCTAAGTGGTCACGTACACACGTTCCCATGACAACGGACGCCATTTTTGATGATGTCATCACACAATGCAGACATGTGGGCTGCTGGTTATGCAAATACCTATCTGGTGCTGTCTGTTGTTATGACTACCGTCTCACTGGGATGACTCAGCAATCAATCAGATCTCTTTCAGCTGTTCTCCATGAATTTGGGCGTCATTTAGCATATCAGGTTTAGGGGATAGGGTATATAAGGTAGCACTTTGGGATGTGTTGTATGCCTGTGATGTGTGTTTTTTACATGTGACCAAGGCCTCCATGTGAGGCCGAAATGTTATGTTTTGATACATTAAAGGTGATTATTCAAATCTCTTTGTGCTGGCTTAAGTGTTGTGGACAACTGAGGATACACACTGGATCCTGATCCCCAGCCCCTTTTTCATACATATATATATATATATATATATATATATATATATATATATACTCCAAGTAAGTGCACTCTCACTCGCCAACCCAAACACAGACCAGGGTGCTTAGCAGGATATTCAATCAAGATAAGGATAAGCACTCACTGGATTTAAGTACAATAACTATATATATATATATATATATATATATATATATATATATATAAAAAAAGAGGTTTGTTAACCTATGTAATCAGAACCAAAAAGTGGCCAATCAGTATTTTGTTCTACCCTGTGCCCACTTCCCACACTCCTACTATTTTCTATAACTAACTCTTTCTTGTCCTTTATATTTTTATCCAATGTATGTTTCTTGAAGGGATATAAAACAGTGCTCATTTAGGGAAACAATAACAATAATAATAAAGCAATTTTGTAAGATGAAGATTAATAGAAAATAATATGATCAGTATGGTGATTTTCCTACTAAATAATTTATACTCACCTGTGTCTGTTGTGCTTTACAGTTCATGTACTCCTAATGCTATCTAAGCAACCTGTCACCAGAAAGTCCAAACTTCCTGAAAGAACCCAGAAATTTTGACTACACATAAGGAAAACACAGTTATCTTATCAGAGGGCACAGAACCTATTGTACGACAACAAACAAAAGATAGAATTTTTTTAATTACAAATACAGAAGCTGTCTAAATTAACATACTTATGTCATATGGCAAACTACACCATGAAGAGATATATCTATCAGCAGCAAGGTAATTAGAAAACAACCTTCATTTAATTTATCTAATCAAATTTCTTATTTACATGAGAATATTTCAGACTTTGTAAATATGGTGTCCAAAGACAACATGCCAATTGTCAGTGTGGTTATAGCCTTCTAAGAAAATATACCTGTAACAGGGCCTTCAACTAGGTAACTACAGTCCCAGCTCCCGTTCACTCGCATGGTTCTTGTAGGAAAAAAATGACTTTTCATCATAGAAACTTTCAAATTTACTCCTATTATCAATTTTTCATCATTCTCTTGTTATCTTTATTTGAAAAGCAAGAATGTAAGTTTAGAAGCCGGCCCATTTTTGGTTCACAACCTAGGTTGTCCTTGCTGATTGGACAGCACCAATATTAAGTGCTGTCCAGGGTACTTAACCAAAAATTGTCTGTCTCCTTAGCTTAGATGCCTTATATTTTAAATAAAGAAAGCAAGAAGAAAATTGATAATAGGAGTAAATGAGAAAGTTGCTTAAAATTGCATGCTCTATCTAAATCATGAAAGAAAAAAATTGGGTTTAGTGTCCCTTTAAGCCAATATGGCAACAGTAAATGGGTGATCTATTTTTTAATAAAATTTAAAATAAATGCATAAATAAATACATAAATAAATGCATAAATAAATAAATAAGTGCTTGTACTTAACATCATTATTACATTGATATCAATATGTTGTACATGATACCCATACTACTTTTATATTTTTGGTCTGGTATTATACCAACATAAGCATTTCTATAATACAATAACATTTTTAAATTAAAATGCTATGGGAAATGTTACATTTTGTATATATAGTAACCATGAATAAAACTAGATGCAAAATATGATCTATTTAGTTTACTAGAGTTCTGGATTATGATTTTGTCTTATATACAATCCATCCATCTTTATACATTTTTGGTTCACAACCTAGGTTGTCCTTGCTGATTGGACAGCACCAATATTAAGTGCTGTCCAGGGTACTTAACCAAAAATTGTCTGTCTCCTTAGCTTAGATGCCTTATATTTTAAATAAAGAAAGCAAGAAGAAAATTGATAATAGGAGTAAATGAGAAAGTTGCTTAAAATTGCATGCTCTATCTAAATCATGAAAGAAAAAAAATTGGGTTTAGTGTCCCTTTAAGCCAATATGGCAACAGTAAATGGCCAATATATGCAAGTTGAGTTGCTATTTAATTCTATTTTTATCACATGGGTGATCTATTTTTTAATAAAATTTAAAATAAATGCATAAATAAATAAATAAATAAATGCATAAATAAATAAATAAGTGCTTGTACTTAACATCATTATTACATTGATATCAATATGTTGTACATGATACCCATACTACTTTTATATTTTTGGTCTGGTATTATACCAACATAAGCATTTCTATAATACAATAACATTTTTAAATTAAAATGCTATGGGAAATGTTACATTTTGTATATATAGTAACCATGAATAAAACTAGATGCAAAATATGATCTATTTAGTTTACTAGAGTTCTGGATTATGATTTTGTCTTATATACAATCCATCCATCTTTATACATTCATTTGTATGCTTTGTGCGCAGTGGGGTGAAATAACATAGATGGTTAACCCCCACTCTTCAATTTATTGAATATATGTATATGTATAGATAGTATGCAATATGTATTATTATATTATGTTCCAAACAACAATGCTACTTCCACTACTAATATTACATTTATACATTTGAAGAACTCTTAAATTAATTGGTCCAAAATCTAGCTGCTTTCTAGACTTTCTTTCACCTGTCTGGATGTCCAGGCTCATCCTCATAGATCCATCTACTTACCCATGAATGAAGGGAGAAAATACACTTTAAAAAAGACAGATACACCCAGGTTACAATGCCTTATGCAGCAACCATTCTTGAGGGATCTGGCATACCTCACAGGAAATGTTGCATAATACTAAAAAATCATTGACACATTAATAAAATATAACTATTTATGTTTTTTTAAAAACACCTTATCCTATTGGGATGTCCATAGGTACAATGAGTGCAACCTATGGCTCCAAGTACACTGGCAGTGCATCCTCAGAGCTCTCAAGTAAACAAGGCATTTGAATGAGAAGCCATTCAGCTCAATGAAGCCTTTCAGAGGCCAGAAAATAAATACAGGCCAACATCCTTGCCAACACAGATACAGCCCTGAAATTCATTTTAAGTTGGTCACAAGTAGGTCATACAAAGAAGTAAGGTGTCTGTAATATTTTTGAGAAGTGGCAATATTTGAGTTTAGAACTTGCGATATACAAGCAATGTATACAAGCAATGGGATAGCATTTGAAAAAGTTTACAATAATGTATGGAATGTTGTCTAGTAGTTTTTATAAAAAAGATAGACCCAAATGTGTTGAAATATAAGATCATGGTACAGAAGTGGTTTTGTACTTGACAGCTCTACTACTTGGAGACATAAGAAAATTCATCACTAAAGAGGAAACAACAATTGCAGTAAGACATTTAGATGGGTGTTAAGCACTGCAAAGGATCAGAGACTGACTAAAGATCAAGTACACCCTCAATAATATTGGGCCCACATACACTCACACAATCACCCAACACAAGCTTAGTAACATATTTATAGCTTGTGTCACCTCAATACTGACATGTTTTGTGCTTCTTTCCTCTTAATTCTTGGCAAACTTTTAGTCTCTTCTTTTTATATACGGCCAATAGAAAATGTGCAGTATGTATACAGTTCTTTCTTTTTTTTATAAGCACTTGTTTAATCATTGTTTTTTTTTTTTGTTTTTTCTTTTTGATGTTTTGTGATATATAATATAAGGTTTTGTTCTGATGTTGATTTACCCTGTGTGGTGCACAACTTGAGCAAATGTGCTTTATTATATTTTGTTTTTACTTCCGGAAATTAAATAAACTATTTAAAAAAAAAAAACTTGAAAAATTGAACTCAGCAAGATCTTAGTCAGGATAGCTTGAGTTAACAACTTCCAAATAGAACTGAACAATATCTTAGTCAGGATAGAAGGGGTAGACAACTTGTAAACAGGACAGGATAGGCTTTTACTAAGGAATGATCAGGTCAGCAACTTGTAAATAAAACTGGAAAAGCTCTTAGAATGAACAGATCAGCAACTGAAGAAAGAACCACTAGAGCCACTGCCGGAAAAGATAGACACAGGCTGAACTAACACAAAAGTATCTTCTGTAGGAAGTGCTTTACATTATCTTGAAAAATGCATATGATGTCACATCTCCTTGTTTGGCACAATGTTCTATTAAGTCTACCAGTAGCCTCATTGTCAGGTCCTGAGGAGCGTTTACACTTACCAACCACATTACACTTACCAACCACATTACACTTACCAGCCATAAGGTCCTGGAGAGTGTTAGCAGTTGTACTATTTTGGCTGCCTGACTTGTGATCACACTTTCCCTGAAGGGTCTAAGGCTGTGAGGACTCTGGGCTGCACTTAGGTTTTCAGCTAAGTGCGACAAGCAGAACTGTATGTGCTGTCTGTCCTGCATCTTCTTGGAAATGTCTTTATGTGTGCTAAGGATAGCTATATTTATGCATTCCCTATCGGAAGTGACCTCTGTTGTACCATTGGTGCCAAGTCTACATAGGTGGTGTTAAAAAGTTATCTCTGTCTCACATTCAGGTGTTTCATTATTTTTGCATGAAGACCCCAGAAATCTTGTTCATGGCTCGCTCCTCTGTTACTGACCCTGGCAAGTTCTATGGACTGTTACCTGTCTGATCCTTATTTGATTGTTGCCTGAGGACAGATTCACTGGCTAAAGACTTTTAGAACTGTTACCTGACTAATGAGTTTTTTATCTTCCACTGTTATGATGCTTGGCTTCTGATGGATTACCTGGTGCTGACTTTTGGCTTCATTACTGACTACTCCTCTGATCTGACTGAGAATACCTGGATACTTCATCACTTGCATAAAGAGAATTACAGCATGGCTCTATTTGGTTCCTGCAGTGCATCTCCTTCCGTGGTGGTTCTACTTTACAACTTGCCTTATTACCTTATACTCATGCATATGAGGTTGTGTACACTTGGGAAGAGGAGAGAGTGGACAAAGAACAGTGTGGTGATGGCTTTACATATTTAGAAGAAACTATGAGATTCATCAGCAACAACATCACTAGAAGCATGCAGCATTACAGGGAGCAACCATTTGGACGTACTCTGACAGAGTTCTGAGTTGAAAAACAAAACATAATGAAAACATATTTCTGCAGATTATGCCTCTGTTATGCCTCAATGGTACACTGCAACCTATTTTCCAGTACTTATGCTGTACATCTTGGAAGCACAGAGACCTTCTCTGCTGTGTTGAGTAAGGACAGTGACACAAGGCAATGATCAAATGTCCTTGATATCCAATGAGTTTCAGTAAGTACTGCTGCAGTAAAATTAATCACTGGCCTCATTAATGCAGAGCTGGAACCCGTTTTAGTGTCTGACATGGGAAGTACTTGCTCCTCTCAGCAGCAAAGTCTGCGGGATGCTTCTGTTATCACTTACATTTTATAGCTCTATGCCAGCTTAGGTCCTGCGGGAGATTGATGCTTGTGCTGGCAACTAGTTGATCTGGCAAAGTTTCAGATGACACTGAACAAAAATGAACAGCCAAGTTTGGCAAAACATTGATATTAGTTGTGATGCAGAAACAGTTCTCTTGCCTGCTGCTTTAACTAGTCGGCAGAGAGTGACTTATTTTGTAATTAACTAGTTTTCTTATATACATTTTATATTTTTTGATATATTGCAGTGCTGCTATCCAAATAAATATCTATGGAAATTAGAACTACTGCTAATATAAAGCACACTATGAACAAAGTCAGAAAGTCATTTTTTTATTATTTAAGCCCCTTTAATATTATATGATGTTTTGTCCTATTTAAAAAATGATAAAACCACACAATGTGTTAGTGTTTTGGCATCTGCAAATACCAACACTGTTCCTTATTTTGTATTTGTTTTGTGATAATAATAAAATCAAATACAATTAATTTATTTTTGGCTCTATTTTTAGTGAACCAATCTATGAGAAGCACAGCTTTTTCAATAAGTTAGAGGGATATTAAAATCAGTTTTAATGTATGCATGTCATTTGCATTGTTTTGAAGCTCTGGGGCACACCATTTGATAATGCTTCAGAGTGGTTTATCTTATCTCCTGTGCTGTGGCTAATAAAGGACAGCTATAAATGAGCTCCTGCACATATTAAAGGGATAGCCAATTCCAAATGTTTTATTGGTTGAAATGATAAATAATCCCGTTATTACCAATTCCCCCGGTTTGCACAGCCAACATGGTTATATTAATATATTTAAGCCTCTTCTCACAGCCCCCTGATAACATGACTTTAAAATTGTTATCTATTGACTTGCATTTTACCCAATTAGTGTTGTGCACAACTTCACAGATGTGAGCACAATGTTATCTATATGGCCCACATGAACTAGCAGTCTCCTGTTATGAAAAGCAAATAAAAATGCATGTGATAAGAGGTTGTTTGTAGTAGCTAAGAAACAGGCAGAAATTTAGATGTTTAAATGTTATAAACTATATTAATATAATAATTTTGGTTGTGCAAAGCTGGGGAATGGTAGTAAAGGCGTTATCTATCTTATTAAACAATAACAATTGTGCTGTTGACTGTCCCTTTAAGTACTGCACTTCATCTAGGAGGGTTATGGTTCTGAATTCCTCAGAAAGCCTCTTTGTGGCAGGGTTAACTCCAAATTTATTGTAAAAGTAAGCAAGCTAAATAATGAATAAGTGAATTTCAAAAGATTTTGCAATAATTAAAGATTTTATTATTGGGGAAACACAAATATATATATATATATATATATATATATATATATATATATATATATATATATATATATATATGTATTCCACTGGATTGTCCCCACAAGAAGCGCAAAGATCTCCAGGATAAAGTAAAACTTCCTTTATTATAATTACAAAAGTAAAAACATGACAGCCTACACACAGCTGTAATAAAGCACTAAGTATAAAAACACAGTGTCAGTGATCTGGACCACACGCAGACATGTTTCGTGCGGTTGCGCACTTGATCACTGCTTGAAAGCAATCCTGATCACTTTTGCTTTATAGCACTTTTCTTAAAGAGACATTTGTAAGTGTTAGACACTGTGTTATTTTTACTGATTACTGCCTATCCTTTGTTGAAGAACCTTTTCAAAGAATTATTTCATACATAATAAGCAATGATTTTTTTACATGAATAGTAATAGTGTTTATTAACTTAATATTAAATATTAAACATTAGTTAAACTATTAGAAGTTATCTCTATTATTTCATTTTGTAAATTTTAATGAACTTAATGTATCGATCTATCAATTTTTATGTTAATGTTCATTTTTATTCTGCTTAATGTCTGGAATATATCTTATATAGTTAAGAATAGAACAATAAATAAAAATTGGAATCCTTAAACTATAGTGTTTAGATGTAATTCATATATTACAAAATAATTCTGTATAACATACAGTTATTGTTATATTTATTTCTAGAGCAGAGTTTAAAAAATAAGGATATGTGTAAAAGTAATTGATTAAGACTTATATTTGATGGCCATACATTATTTCTCCCTTCAATTTTTATTCAGTATTCTTCTTATCAAACTGTTAGATCGATATTAGTTCACAAATAGATCTAGATCTCTACGCATATTAAGCCCTAGTGGATTACATGTTTTTAATGTGAAAATCCAAAAGACTTCACGTTTATTGAGTTTATCTTCTCTGTCTCCTCCTCGTTTCCATAGAGGAACATGATCAATACCTTGTATTTTTAATAGAGACACATCTGAATTATGTTGACTTTTAAAATGCCTAGACACTGGTGTGTCAATATCATCATCCTCTATTGATCTTAGGTGCTGCAGGAACCTATCTTTAATGCTTCGCTTGGTTTTACCTACATAATTAATTTTACATAGATCACACGTTAGTAAGTATACTACATGTGTAGTTGAACAATTTATGTACTATTTAATTTTATAATCTTGCTGTGTGGCAGATGAAGAAAAACTATCACCCTCAATGACATGGTTACAGGTTTTACATATATTTCTCCTGCATCTAAAGAATCCCTTTCTTTCTTTAGCCAGCATTTGTTGTGTTTTGTTGGAAGATTAGATGGAGAGAGGTAATTTGAAAGTGTTTTTCCTCGTTTGGGTATAATATCTACACCTTCTTTCATTATGGTTTTTAGTACTGGATCTGAGTATAATACAGGGACAGTATCTTTAATGATTTTACTGATGTTTTTGAAATCAGTACTATAGGTAGTAATAAACCTAGGTTTCTCAGTGTCCCTCATTTTTACATCTTTCCTTTTGTATTTTAGTAAATCCTCCCTTGTTTTTTGTTGTACACTTTCTTTTGCTTTAATGAGAGTATCTTCACTATATCCTCTCTGTTTTAGTCTTTCTTCAATGATTGTACACTGCTTAGTATAATCTTCCTCATTAGAGCAATTTCTTTTAGCCCTAATAAATTCACCCTTTGTAATTCCTTGTAGCACATGTCTAGGGTGACATGATTTGTATAGAAGTGTAGTATTGCCTGCTGTTGGCTTTCTATAAAGTATAGAGATTATTTTTTCATGTTCTATATCTGCTTTTAACGTAAGATCTAGAAAGTCTATTGACTCTGTACTTTGTTCTCCTGTGAATTTCAACCCACATCTGTTATTATTAAGGTAAGCACAGAAATCTTTTACTTGATCTGTATCTTCTTCAAAAATGAAAAGTAAATCGTCTATATATCTGAAAAAGTGTATAATTCTCTCTTTGTGGGGATTTCTTTCACCAAAGACGTGGAACAGCTCCCACCAACCCATGAATAGGTTGGCGTATGATGGGGCAAACTTTGCCCCCATCGCTGTTCCACGTCTTTGGAGAAAGAAATCTGATCCGAACATAAAAAAATTGTGTGTTAAAAGATATTCAATTGCATTAAGTATAAACATTTTTGTTGCTGATTCATAGTCAGTATATTGATTTAAGAAAAATTCTATGGCTGTTATGCCTAAATTGTGATCTATACAAGTATACAAGGATGATACATCCACTACTAGAAATCTGTAATTCTCTTTCCATTTGATATTCTGTAACTTATTAAGTAATGATGTGCTATCCTGTATGTAACTAAGTAAATCTTTAACTAGTGGTTGTAAAAAAGTATCCACCAGATCTGATAACGGCTCATTTAATGAGTTGATTCCTGCAATTATAGGTCGTCCTGGTGGACAGACTAGATCTTTATGTAATTTAGGGAAATAATGAAATATTGGAATTACTGAATTAGTTGGAGTTAAGACTTCTTCTAATGTAGGAGTTATGATGTTATTTAATTTGGCTATCTTAGTGATTTTTATTAACTCTTTCCTGAACTCTCTTGTGGGATTTCCATCTAGTTTAATATACACTTCTTGATCAGACAACTGCCTCTTGGCTTCTTTGATGTAGTCTACAGTGTTTAAAATGACCACATTTCCTCCTTTATCAGAAGGACGGATCATTATGTCTTTATTTTCTTGAAGAGTTAATAAAGCTGCTTTTTCTTTATTTGTTAAGTTAGAGTACCTTCTTTTTTTTCTTTTTAGATTCTTTTCATGCAATATTCTTAACTTACTTTCCACTGTTTTCTGAAAAATATCTAACACCTTTGGTCTAGTGTGGACTGGATAAAAGGTGCTTTTTTTCTTTAAATGACTAAATTTGATATCCTCTTCCATTATCTTATCAATAGATTCCCTATTGCTTTCCTCAGCTAGTTCTTGCAAATCTTTAATGGCACATAAGTCAGGAAATAATATGTGCCATTAAAGATTTGCAAGAAAACAGTGGAAAGTAAGTTAAGAATATTGCATGAAAAGAATCTAAAAAGTAAATAAAGAAGGTACTCTAGCTTAACAAATAAAGAAAAAGCAGCTTTATTAACTCTTCAAGAAAATAAAGACATAATGATCCGTCCTTCTGATAAAGGAGGAAATGTGGTCATTTTAAACACTGTAGACTACATCAAAGAAGCCAAGAGGCAGTTGTCTGATCAAGAAGTGTATATTAAACTAGATGGAAATCCCACAAGAGAGTTCAGGAAAGAGTTAATAAAAATCACTAAGATAGCCAAATTAAATAACATCATAACTCCTACATTAGAAGAAGTCTTAACTCCAACTAATTCAGTAATTCCAATATTTCATTATTTCCCTAAATTACATAAAGATCTAGTCTGTCCACCAGGACGACCTATAATTGCAGGTATCAACTCATTAAATGAGCCGTTATCAGATCTGGTGGATACTTTTTTACAACCACTAGTTAAAGATTTACTAAGTTACATACAGGATAGCACATCATTACTTAATAAGTTACAGAATATCAAATGGAAAGAGAATGACAGATTTCTAGTAGTGGATGTATCATCCTTGTATACTTGTATAGATCACAATTTAGGCATAACAGCCATAGAATTTTTCTTAAATCAATATACTGACTATGAATCAGCAACAAAAATGTTTAACGCACAATTTTTTTATGTTCGGATCAGATTTCTTTCTCCAAAGACGTGGAACAGCGATGGGGGCAAAGTTTGCCCCATCATACGCCAACCTATTCATGGGTTGGTGGGAGCTGTTCCACGTCTTTGGTGAAATAAATCCCCACAAAGAGAGAATTATACACTTTTTCAGATATATAGATGATTTACTTTTCATTTTTGAAGGAGACACAGATCAAGTAAAATATTTCTGTGCTTACCTTAATAAGAACAGATGTGGGTTGAAATTCACAGGAGAACAAAGTACAGAGTCAATAGACTTTCTAGATCTTACGTTAAAAGCAGATATAGAACATGAACAAATAATCTCTATACTTTATAGAAAGCCAACAGCAGGCAATACTACACTTCTATACAAATCATGTCACCCTAGACATGTGCTACAAGGAATACCAAAGGGTGAATTTATTAGGGCTAAAAGAAATTGCTCTAATGAGGAAGATTATACTAAGCAGTGTACAATCATTGAAGAAAGACTAAAACCGAGAGGATATAGTGAAGATACTCTCATTAAAGCAAAAGAAAGTGTACAACAAAAAACAAGAGAGGATTTACTAAAATACAAAAGGAAAGATGTAAAAATGAGGGACACTGAGAAACCTAGGTTTATTACTACCTATAGTACTGATTTCAAAAACATCAGTAAAATCATTAAAGATACTGTCCCTGTATTATACTCAGATCCAGTACTAAAAACCATAATGAAAGAAGGTGTAGATATTATACCCAAACGAGGAAAAACACTTTCAAATTACCTCTCTCCATCTAATCTTCCAACAAAACACAACAAATGCTGGCTAAAGAAAGAAAGGGATTCTTTAGATGCAGGAGAAATATATGTAAAACCTGTAACCATGTCATTGAGGGTGATAGTTTTTCTTCATCTGCCACACAGCAAGATTATAAAATTAAATAGTACATAAATTGTTCAACTACACATGTAGTATACTTACTAACGTGTGATCTATGTAAAATTAATTATGTAGGTAAAACCAAGCGAAGCATTAAAGATAGGTTCCTGCAGCACCTAAGATCAATAGAGGATGATGATATTGACACACCAGTGTCTAGGCATTTTAAAAGTCAACATAATTCAGATGTGTCTCTATTAAAAATACAAGGTATTGATCATGTTCCTCTATGGAAACGAGGAGGAGGCAGAGAAGATAAACTCAATAAACGTGAAGTCTTTTGGATTTTCACATTAAAAACATGTAATCCATTAGGGCTTAATATGCGTAGAGATCTAGATCTATTTGTGAACTAATATCTATCTAACAGTTTGATAAGAAGAATACTGAATAAAAATTGAAGGGAGAAATAATGTATGGCCATCAAATATAAGTCTTAATCAATTTTTTTTTCACATATCCTTATTTTTTAAACTCTGCTCTAGAAATAAATATAACAATCACTGTATGTTATACAGAATTATTTTGTAATATATGAAGTACATCTAAACACTATAGTTTAAGGATTCCAATTTTTATTTATTGTTCTATTCTTAACTATATAAGATATATTCCAGACATTAAGCAGAATAAAAATGAACATTAACATAAAAATTGATAGATCGATACATTAAGTTCATTAAAATTTACAAAATAATAGAGATAACTTCTAATAGTTTAACTAATGTTTAATATTTAATATTAAGTTAATAAACACTATTACTATTCATGTAAAAAAAATCATTGCTTATTATGTATGAAATAATTCTTTGAAAAGGTTCTTCAACAAAGGATAGGCAGTAATCAGTGAAAAATAACACAGTGTCTAACACTTACAAATGTCTCTTTAAGAAAAGTGCTATAAAGCAAAAGTGATCAGGATTGCTTTCAAGCAGTGATCAAGTGCGCAACCGCACGAAACATGTCTGCGTGTGGTCCAGATCACTGACACTGTGTTTTTACACTTAGTGCTTTATTACAGCTGTGTGTAGGCTGTCATGTTTTTACTTTTGTAATTATAATAAAGGAAGTTTTACTTTATCCTGGAGATCTTTGCGCTTCTTGTGGGGACAATCCAGTGGAACACATTTCTATTTTTTGAGACGCTGATTACAGACCGGCTCAGTCTCCACAGCTGCAGATCTCTACACACTCTGACTCATTTGCTCCCCAGCGTGTTACCGGACAGTGAGCATATTACAGGTACCCTTGAGACAATATTATTGTTAGTCTTTGTGTGCGCTTTTACCTTCAAAGTGTCCAATATATATATATATATATATATATATATATATTTATATATATATATATATATATATATATATATATATATATATATATATATATATATATATAGATATATATAGATATATATATATATACAGTAATAACAATGGGTCATTTGTGAGTAGAAATTGTAATATGAATTAAGCACTTTCTGTAGTTAGAATGGCAGTGTTGTTTACTATTGTTATTATTCCAACCTCTGTATAACCGGTTTTAGAACAAGGATGGTTATTTATGTACTTATTGAAAAGGTTTCGTTTTTATTGTGTTGCCAAAAATTAAGATGGCGGTCGAGGGGCTAAAAGAAGACTAATTGCCCACATTCTTACGCATATAAGCATCCAGGTTGGGGGGTGGCCCATACCTCTGATGAAGTAACCGATTGGTTACGAAACATGTTAGGCTCCGCCCCCGCCACACGTCATTACAATCATTGTGTTCACATGGAGTTGAATAAGGATTCGGCTGCTACACATCCAGAAACAGTGCAGCAGCTTAGAGACTATCCTTCATTGTTCCATAGAGATTTTAATATCATTTTAAGAGTGATTTAGCCAGCTAGCATTTGGATCTGAAATCCACGATCCTGCAACTAGCTCTGACTACGGCTCTCTATCTATGTTTTTATAATTGCCTGCTTTTTGTAATGAAGTGTGTTGCTTGTTTGTTATATGTACATATATGGAACATTAAATACTTGGATTTATTATAACATCTGTGTTAGTAGTATATATATTCTTTCACTGTATAACAGTATATCAGCATTTATCACTCCCTTAACCCCTTATCCACTGGGACAAGCTCCCACCTTGGGAGGGACACCTATCGTTTAGGACTCTAAAGAAAACTGGGTCATCCAAGGAGGTGTGGAAGGACATTGGACTGTGACAGCAGCAAGGAGTGACATCTTACTAACACAAGTGCTATTTAAATACCTCATATTGTGAGGTTAAACCAAGTGAGTGCACTTTAAGCGCTGAATAATTCTATTTTTTTGTATTTTGTTTGGGTATATATTTGGGGCACTAGTAACCTATATATTTTTACCATGTTATCAGCAGCTGAAGACACATCCATATGCAATTTTGGAGTCTATTTCGACCCTATTAGTAGAAAGAGAACTCTATCTGTAATTTTACAGGGAGATACTAATATTAGCAACACACAGAAACCGTTAAATCTTAGAGAACTGTTCAAACAGGTGGAAAAATTGAGTAAGATCCAGATAAAGAACTGGTGTGATATAATAGGATTAGAAACCTATTTAAAAGCTGGTGTAATACCAAAGGGTTTAATGTTAACTAAAACAGCCATATTCAACAGTACAGATATAGAACTCATTACAGAATTGGAATCGGTTCTGGAAGAAAGCTCAACAAAACTTATGAGAATTATAATCAAGTTTAGAGAGGCCAATTTAGAAAAGGTAACTATAGAACTTAAGAAGCTAAAAACTTTACTTTTACCATTTAAAGGAGACACCTACTATGACAAACTAAATAGTGACATAAGAGAAAGAATGAACAAATTAGAGAGAGATTTAAAGCTAAAGAAAATGAAAAAGTTAGAACGAGACCTTCAAAGAAAAAATATTGAACAAACAGGAAATATTGAAATTGAAACTGATGTACCTTTTACACCAATTACACCTGGTGGCAATGATATACCTCATACACCTCTTACATCAAATACCATTCCCCAAGGAGCTACACATAAAACTTTCTTTAATGGTACAATTAGAAATAATCCTTCTAATGAAAATAAGAAGTTGGGTTTGAGAACTCCTAAAACATCTAATATTAGATTTGAGTTCCCAACCAGAGATATTACACCTAGACATAACAGATATAATATTCCAAATAGGAGAGACCAACATCAATATACAGGATATAGAGATGATTCATATAAAGTAGAGGGATATAATAGATATTAGATATAGATATATATCATTTCTCTTGGGGAAACAACCATCATAGGAGAGGTAGGAGAGAATACAACTATAACCAAAATAGGGGTCACCATAAGTCATATGTAGAAAGGAATTACAGTCACATGGAATTTAATGACTCCCGTGAAAAGAATAACTATACCTGGGAACAACAAACAAATGGGAATTTTAGGAGTAGAAATAACTACCATGAGAAGGATTTTCGGGACAGACATCTAACAGACAAACCGAGAATTCCAGAGACACTAGGAGAAAGATTGTCCCCACAACACACACCTCTAGAGTGGAGACAACCACAAACACATATAGAAGGGAGAAGGGGAAAAAGACATATGGAAGAAGAAGAGGGTGTAGAGTTGGAAGAAAATCTCAGCTTAAAAAGACGCAGGGAAATGAGACAATAAATAAAGATACGATAACATTTTTTAATCTATCTACACATATGCTTAGTTTGGAGGAAACTGATCTATTAAAAAGAGGGTTATCCTTTGCACCCACGCAAAAACCTAAGACATTTGACTTATTTATTGATATTAATAAATTCATTTGTAAGTTAACTTTGGTAAGACATTTTGAGAAAGAGAAAAACAATCACATTTCTGATAACCTTACACAAACAGACATGGAAACACTGGAAGCCTTAATGGATTTAGATATGGAAAGTGGGAATAATTATCCCTCTCAATCGGAACTTTCCATCTTTAATGAGTTGGGAATAGATCAAAATAATGAAGTACTAGAAGAATTAAGTATAACTAATAGTGGTTTGCGACCAAAATCGATATTTTTCCCAGTACAATCACAAGGAAAGTATATCACTTTATTTAAGGATAAGGTTATCCAAGAATGTATGGATCTATCTCAGGATTACAAGATCAGTAACTACAATCTTAATATTAAGGAAAAAAAGTTTTAAAAACACTAACATATAATGAGCAAGTCATAATTAGAGAGGTTGACAAGGGAGGAGGAATAGTGTTTTTAGATAAGATAGATTATATAGAAGAATCCATACGCCAACTATCAGATACTAATACATATGTTGTCCTAAGAAGTGATCCTACTACTTTATTTCTGAGATCGTATATGGAACATATAAATAATGGTTACCAAAATAAAGTTTTATCTGAAAGGGAGAGAAAGTATCTAGCTAATGATGAGCCAAATATGGCAATATTCTATTACTTACCTAAAATTCATAAAAGCCTAGACAAACCCCCAGGCAGACCAATTATCTTGGGAATAGACTCCCTAACATCAAGACTTTCAGAATATGTAGACCTATTCCTCAGACCTATGGTAATCAACCTGCGGTCATACCTGAAGGATACTCCCCATTTATTACAGATCATAGAGGGTTTAGAATGAAAGTCCACATATAAATGGGCCACGCTTGATGTGACTGCACTGTACACATCGATCCCACATGAGTGTGGGATCAATGCTATAAAAAAAGCACTAGATAATGCTAATCATCTACCTCAAATACAAAAAGGTTTTATATTGGAGTCCATTAGGTACATTTTACAAAATAATTACTTCAAGTTTGAGGGGAAATATTATTTTCAGAGCACAGGGACGGCCATGGACACAAAATTTGCGGCCAATTTTGCAAACCTCTATATGGGAGCGTTTGAGGAGGATATGGTCTATGATGGCTCTACTTTCAAACACAAAAATTTAATTTTCTGGCATCGGTTCATAGATGACATTCTAGTCATTTGGGATGGTGAAGTCGACTCATGGAATACATATGTACAGGAATTGAATGACAACTGTATGAATCTTACTTTCACCCAAATATTGGAACAATCATCAATTGACTTTCTAGATGTCACCTTATACATCTCAAATGAGGGTACAAAGAGTAAACTCTATAGAAAAGCCACGGATACCAACGGCTATTTAGACGCTAGAAGCAGTCACCACCCGAAATGGATAGAAAATATGCCTTTCGGGCAATTTCAGAGGCTCAGGCGAAACTGCACTGAAGCCAGTAACTTTGAAATAGAGGCGAAGTGTCTTAAAGACAAATTTGCAGAGAAACATTACCCAATTAAGACAGTACAAGGGGAATATGAAAAAGTAAATGCACTAGATAGGCATAAACTAGTAAATGGGAAAAAAGCGCCAACAGATGAATCAGACACTAATGAAAGTGTGAATAGAAGCAGCGCATCACAACCAAAAAAGAGCCAGAAAAGGGATACAAGGATTAATTTTGTGACTACCTTTAATGAGGGTCACTGGAAAATTAAAAACATATTACAAAGAAACTGGTCAATATTGAAAAATGATCCAATACTCAAAGACACCTTAGGTAACAAACCAAACATCACATACAAGAAAAACAAAAATTTAAAAAATGTATTAGCTCTAAGTGTAATACAAACCACTAAAAAACAGAAAAATACTGGACAGATCACTGACCTAAAAGGTTTCTTTTAAGTGCTCACAAAAAAATTGCGTTTGTTGTGCACATATCCATAGAAACAAAAAGTTTAATAAGTTTATAGATAGTGGTATCAATGGAGAAAAATTTCCAATTAAAAGTATACTCAACTGCAAATCAGATTATGTGGTATACATGTTGGAATGTACTTGCAGCACTACAAAGAGATACATAGGACGCACCAAACGTGGTCTAAAGATACGCTGTTTAGAGCACATGAAAAATATTGAAGCAGGTACCCTTAAGAACCCATTGATAAACCATTTCTCCCAGGTACACGGTAAAAATAAAAATTAATTTTTTATTAAGGCTATAGAACAAGTGCATAGAGGAAATAGAGGAGGTAGTAAACTTCTAGAATTACGTAGAAGGGAGACATTCTGGATACATAAAATGGAAACTCTAGAACCAAAAGGGTTAAACAGAGACATTGATCTGGCAGCCTTCCTTTAATGCTCTATATGTTCTTATTTTTACACAGGTTTTTTAAGATGTTTTTAACACATAAAAAGTTTTTTATGAATTAACTATTTTATAAACTGTTTTATGAAGGTTTTATATGATTGTAGAATCAATTTGTTGACATATTTATAGAATTTTAAAAGATTGAAGATATGTACTATTTAAGGCTCACACCTAAAAAAATGAGAGAATTAGCTTTATTTAGATACATATGGAGATATAAAGAAATATAACTTCTTTTTAGATAGGGACACAGGCAGAACATTCATTGTAATTGTGTCTCCTGAATCGATTTGTAGCAACAATACTGACACAGAGAATAAAAATGGGTAATTTGTGAGTAGAAATTGTAATATGAATTAAGCACTTTCTGTAGTTAGAATGGCAGTGTTGTTTACTATTGTTATTTTTCCAACCTCTGTATAACCAATTTTAGAACAAGGATGGTTATTTATGTACTTATTGAAAAGGTTTTGTTTTTATTGTGTTGCCCAAAATTAAGATGGCGGTCGAGGGGCTAAAAGAAGACTAATTGCCCACATTCTTGCGTATATAAGCATCCACGTTGGGGGGCGGCCCATACCTCTGATGAAGTAATCGATTGGTTACGAAACGCGTTAGGCTCCGCCCCCGCCATACGTCATTACAATCATTGTGTTCACATGGAGTTGAATAGGGATTCGGCTGCTACACATCCAGAAACAGTACAGCAGTTTAGAGACTATCCTTCGTTGCTCCATAGCGATTTAGTCAGCTAGCATTTGGATCTGAAATACACGATCCTGCAACTAGCTCTGACTATGGCTCTCTATGTTTTCATAATTGGCTGCTTTTTGTAATCAAGTGGGTTGCTTGTTTGTTATATGTACATATATGTAACATTAAATACTTAGTTTTATTATAACATCTGTGTTAGAAGTATATATATTCTTTCGCTGTATAACAGTATATCAGCATTTATCACTCCCTTAACCCCTTATCCACTAGGACAAGCTCCCACCTTGGGAGGGACACCTATCGTTTAGGACTCTAAAGAAAACTGGGTCATCCAAGGAGGTGTGGAAGGACATTGGACTGCGACAGCAGCAAGGAGTGACATCTTACTAACACAAGTGCTACTTAAATATCTCATATCGTGAGGTTAAACCAAGTGAGTGCGGATATTTCATCTTTTTTATGTATACACATATGTAGAACGTATTACACGAGGTGTGCTTCTGTGCGCCTGTCTATCTCTATACTTTTCAGACTCTCAGGAGGAACCTCTCTCTACGGGGGATTGCTCTTTATCAGACGGGCTGTAAGAACCTGTGGCACACAGGAACCAGTACTGCGGACTATAAGAATCACTATAGCTCCATAGACTATCCACTTTATATTGAATGAGACTGTTTAGTACTTAATCTGTATCTGTCTTATATACATTCTTGTTAATAGATGGGGATATATACACACAAATGAAATACGACTAACAGACCATTCATACACTTTAAGCGCTGAATAATTCTATTCACAGGCAGTTAACCCCAGACAAGTCTGGGTGCAAGGCCCATAGGGAAAATTACAAAACAAATGAATACAACACACAGAGAAAGTCTAGCACTCACTTACAAGCTCTCAGCTAAGATTAAAAGCAGAAATGGAAGGACTAGTTACCGCATCTTGCCAAATGGGACAAGCCCAGGTACCACGTCAAGGTCCCTTCCAAAACCTGGGTCCCTAAACCAGCCAAACAATGCAAGCTCTCAATCAAACAAACTGGGGACATGTGAAGGGTGCACAGGCTTATGTAATCACCCTAGACATATACAAAACACGGAAGCGGACTGCACTCTCAGAGTGCACTGGGCACACATCCAATGACCCTGCAACATGATCAGCCCTGATACGTGGTACCTGGGCTTGTCCCATTTGGCCAGATGCGGTAACTAACCCTTCCATTTTTGCTTTTACTAGGAGGCTTACCAGACTTGAGTGTGGTGGCCCCCTGGTGTTTTTTTGGGAGTGCTGCTATGGGAGGGGTAGGGTTAGTGGTATGTCATGAGTGGTGATGGGGTGTAAATTGGGCAAGTCTAGGCACAGTCTGAGCCTGTAGTGGGCCGGGCCAGGGCAGTCCTCAGAAACTGTGATGTTTGCTCACACCATAAGAAAAAAGACCAATGAAAGCACTAAGTCTCTCTAGGGGGCGCTATATCATAAAAAGTAACAATTAACAATATGTATGTATGTGTCAGAATGGGAATAGAAATATGATGTATATCTGAGATCTATGGATATATGTAGAAAGCAGATGCTAGTGGTATTATACAGATATTTTTTCAACACAATACTCAAGGCAAAATGCTAATACAATTCAAACAATCCAAGACCAAATATCAGATGATATCAAATGAAAAATGTGAACTGTAGAGTCCTGTGTGCAAATAGGAGAAAAGGGTACTGGGTAATTAATGTATACTTGTGATACTAGGAAAGTCCCTGGACTCTTTTTCCTCCTTTCTTCCTTCTTTTAGGCTCCTTTAGAGATGCACAATCCAGATGCAGCTCCTCTCTTACTTCACAAAAAAGTAATCAGACGCCTACATGAACAAAGAAGAGGGCGCTTCATGTGCATATAAGTTTTAAAATGAAAAGTGCTGTGTAATATGCATACAGGGTACTCACAATATGCAGCAGCACTCTGTTTAGCTGATAGATGTGTTCTGGAGACTCTCAGTGCTCCAGCTCACTGCATAATGGTGATCAGCTCCCTCCAAAGGGTCAGATAGGCAGGATTTAAAACATGTAGACCAAAGGCGTGTGTTAAAACATCAAAAATCATTTGATAATATAAAACTGTTTTTGGGATAAAACAATTGTTTTAAAATTTGTGGGGTTGAAACATTCATTCAGAGCCCCAATAAAATTCCCTTAAACAGTTGTGTTTTTTGTAAGTGGAGAAATGCGTTGCATTTTATTGGGGCTCTGAATGAATGGGACAGTGTACACCAATTTTCATATAACTGCATGTAATAGGCACTACTATAAAGAAGAATATGCACAGATACTGATCTAAATGTCCAGTATAAAACTTTTTAAGAACTTATTTAGAAGCTCCCAGTTTAGCACTGTTGATCAGGTTAGGCTGGGACACCCAGTGGAAGGGGCTGAAAAGGAATAGCAAACACTACCCCCTTCCCTGCATATGAAAAGACAGATTATACAAACAGGAGAGAGCAGGAGTCTGATAATCTGACAATTTGGGGCTTTGTTAGGAATTTGAAAATCTGCACAATGTTATAAAAAAAATAAGCAAAACTATATATTGTTACAAAAATACTCCAGATGGGCTACATAAATGGATCATTTACAAAAAAAAAATATACAAAGAAAAATCTAGTGCACAATCTCCCTTTAAATCCAGCAAACTTTAAAGCTAAATTAGGCCATTTTGAAATGAATACACTCTACCTGCCTACTGTTGCCCTGATTTCAAGTGTAGCTCTAATGATAGATTAGGATGCAATATCAATATAACTGGCCGACACTAAAATTAGTGAGCAGAATTATATTACAAGTCCATGGTAAAAACAGATTTACCAGAGAAGGTGTAGCATGGCTAGCATCACTTTAGCGCGTCCATTAGTTTCAATGGATAACGTGACTATGCAAAATAGCGCTTATATTACAAATTGAAAGTCATGGCTTGCGCTCTATATATATACTATTATCGCATTTGTAACGTGTCTGCCGCCATCGTCAGTTGCTCACGCATCCAAGAGAATGTTTGCTGTGCGTGCAGCCAAAAAAATGTTGGCTGTGCACGCAGCCAAAAGAATCCACCTGGATGCAGCATAAACTGCATCCATGTGGATTCCGAAAATGGCAGGGTGGTGAAAGAATCTACCGCAGGCCGCAAGAAATAATAAAAAAAACTAACCGCCCACACAAAGTATTAACATATAAAACCCTTACCGCCAGCACAAAGTATTAACAAAAAAAACGTAACCGCCCGAGAAATATTAACAAACACCTAAACCACCGACCCACACATCGCAAAATAATACATTAATTAATCCCTAATCCACAAATTAAACAACAATGCATATAACCTAATTAACCTATTAAACCCTAAACCGACAACCCCCACTTCGCCAATAAACCTAATTAACCTATTAACTCCTAAACTGCCAACCCCCCACATCACAATAAATCTAATTTACCTATTAACTCCTTAACCGCCAACCCCCACAAAGCAAATAACTAACTTAATTACTAAGTCCCCTAATCTAACACTCCCGAAATTAACCCCATTGCATAAAATAAAAAATAAAAAAGTTACAATTAAAAAAAACAAAAACCTAAGATTAAATTAAATAAATCTAAAATTACAAGAAATAAGTCTAAATTTACAGAAAATAATAAACAAAATTATCAAAAATAAAAAAATTAAACCTAATCTAATACCCCTAGGAAAATAAAAAGCCCCCCAAAATAAAAACAACCCCTAATCTAAACTAAACTAAATTACCAATAGCCCTTAAAAGGGCATTTTGATGGGCATTGCCCTAAGTTAAACAAAGTCTAAAAAAACCTAAGCCACCCATTGCCACTAAAGGGGCATTTGTATGGGCATTCAGCTCTTTTACAAACAGCTATTTTGCGCCCATAAAAAAATTAATCCCTAATCTAAAAAAATAATAATAAATAAATAAATAAATAAATAAATAAATAAAAAAAAAACTGTCTACCCCTGAAATAGGTACTCACAGTTCCTGAAGTCCGGCGATGAAGGTCTTCTTCCAGGCAGTGAAGGTCTTCATCCAGCACGGGGACATCCTCTATCCTCACCTTGAGCGAAGGCGGAGCGGAGGTGATCATGGAGCGGAGATGACCATGGAGCAGGACCGGCGATCGTGGAGCAGGACTGGCCGTCGTGAGGCAGGACCGTCCGTCACGAAGCAGGACTGGTGTGGAGGTTCCTCTTCATGGGATCGCAGCCAAACACTGAAGATTGAATGCAAGGTACTCCATTTATATTGGGGTACCTTGCATTCCTATTGGCTGAAATTTTGAAATCAGCCAATAGGACGAGAGCTACTGAAATCTTATTGGCAGATTTGAACAGGCAAACGGATTTCAGTATCTCTCATCCTATTGGCTGATTTCAAAATTTCAGCTAATGGAATGCAAGGTACCTAAATGGGGTACCTTGCATTCAATATTCAGTATACGGTGGCGACCGCATGATGAGGATTCTCCATGCCAGTCCTGCTCTGCGACGGCCGGTCCTGCTCCGCGATCGCCGGGCCTGCTCCATGGTCATCTCTGCTCCGCGATCACCTCCGCTTCGCGCTGCCTTCGCTCCGGATGAAGATAGAAGATGTTCCTGCACTAGATGAAGACCTTCAACTCCTCGAAAAAGACCTTCGCCGCCCGACTTCAGGAACTGTGTGTACCTATTTCGTGGTTAGACTTAGGCTCAAAAGAGCTGTTTGTAAAAATGCCCCTTTAGTGGCAATGGGTAGCTTGGTTTTTTTATTTTGAGGGATTGGTTCGGTGGGGGGTTTCACTGTTAGGGGTAATTGGCAATTTGTTAAGGTAAAAGAGCTATTGAACTTAGGGCAATGCCCTACAAAAGGCCCTTTTAAGGGCTATTAATAGTTTACATTAGTTTAGGGGGTGCTTTTATTTAGGGGGGTTATTTTTATAGGGGTATTAGATTAGTTTTTTGTTTTGTTTTTGATAATTGTGTTTATTATTTTCAGTAATTTTAAATAAACTGCTCTCTGGGCAGGCTTATCGCGTAGTATATATATATTTATACACACACTTTTGTGCCCATCCCAGTCAAATACGTTGAAAATATCCAATATCATTTTTAGTCAATGTTAATGTTTCTATGTGTTTTTAAAAGTTGAAATTCATGTCATTTAAAAATTAATAATTTTTTTAATTATTTTTTAAACATGTGCAAACATAGTTAAAAATCATTGAGATCAGTGAACGATGGTTCTTTAAATCAGGAAAAGATGCCTTAATTTTTTTTTTTTTTTTAGAACAGATGTTTTTGTTTTTTTTAGAAAAACATATTTTTTACAAATGTAAGAACAGCCAAGTTTCAGCAATGTAAGCTGATGTTTCCAGCTGACATATTTACAATAAAAAGTCAGCTGGGCAGTCAGATTTTACAGGATAAACCCCTTGCACATTAAAATATTGTAACACCATTGTTGTGCAGGTAACTGCATGTACAGTATATTGCAATTTACTGCAATTGTTACAGATTTAACACAGTTAAATAACATGTAACACAAAATCTGAAAACTGCTGAAAATGGTCAACTAGAAAAACTGTCTGAGGTTTTTCTTGTTTTCCTTTCTTCATCTGTTTCTCACTTTTAATGCCTCTGCTCTTCCCTGGAGGCAACATGTTCAGTTTCATTTCAGCAAGCTATAGATTAGGGAACTGACTGTCCAAAGGGCAGTAGAGGGCACTCCAGGCCAGCTCAGGTTAAGCTGTGGTCACTTTATCTTTTTTTGTTGTTGACACAAGGACACAGGGTCTTGGCTGAGGCTTTCCTGCCCAAATGTGTTTACAAGCAGGTCAAGGACTTGTAGACAGATAAGCATTACAAAAACAACTTTACAATTGCAGAGACAAAAATCTAAGTATAATGTTATCAGAAAGTTGTGGTAGGACATGAGAGACTGATCATTAAAGACTTTCTCTGTTTATTTGTGCTGGAAACATTAGAAAAAAATAATAAATAATTTTTATGTTTATTTTATATTTCCCAATCCAACTACATTTATTTAAACAATGTAAATGGTCTTTTGTTTTATTCATTTTCCTTAAAATGGATTCCATATTTCAAAACACAGAACATAACCATCTTAGACAGTGCATACTTATTCATAATAACTGTGACATTAATATTATTATTATTAATAATAATAATAATAATAATAATAATAATAGTAATTATCCCTGTAATACTCAAAAATATAATATATAATAGTATATTACAGGGATTATTACTACTACTATTATTATTATTATTATTATTATTAATTAATTATTATTATTATTATATGACATTAATATTATTATTAAAAGTAATAATATTATTAATAATAATAATAATAGTAATAATCCCTGTAATACTCAAAAATATAATATATTATAGTATATTACAGGGATTATTACTATTATTATTATTATTATTATTATTATTATTATTATTATTATTATGTGACATTAATATTATTATTAAAAATAATAATATTAATAATAATAATAATAATAATAATAATAATAAGAATAATAATAAGAATAATAATAATAGTAATAATCCCTGTAATAATTAAAAATATAATATATAATAGTATAATAGATTTTATATTAATATACTAAAGCAATGGGTAGTTTTATTTACATTTTAAAATCTTATTAAAGGGACATGAAACCCATAAATGTATTTTCTGATTCAGATAGAGTGTCACATTTTAAAGAACTTTCTAATTTATTCCAATAATCATATTTACTTTTTTTTGTAATATTTATTGAAAAGCAGTTAGGCAGGTTTAGGAGCATGCATGTGTCTGGAGAAATAAATGGCAGCAGTTTTCTAACAATGTTATACATTTGCAAGAGCACTAGTAACTGCTGCCATATAGGTTCACGCTACCTACCTAGTTATCCTCTTCAACAAAGAACACCATGAGAACAAATTTAATAATAGAAGCAAATCCGAAACTTTTGTTAAAAAACTGCAGACTCTATCTGAATCCTGAAAGAAAACTTTTGTATTTCTGGTATCTTTCATATTTTTTAATCTAATCTTTATAAAATGTAATTAAAATGTATTTGCATCTTTATAGATACATTGAAATGATGTAATAAACTTTTCAAATGAATGAAAATCTTATCCTAGGTTTAGTATAGTAGGAGGCAAATTATATTAATTATACAACAGTACAACGCTTGATTTACACCTTTGGAAGTACTGTGTAATTGCCTTTTTCCAACATTTTTTCCCATTACAGTTTATGGCTGGCTGTACTGAGCATCAACATGTATGGAATACAGTTTATAAGAAATATGTTCCAAAATGTTATCACTTGATAAGTCATACATATGCCCTTCTGTGAATAATGTCCCTAGGCAGTTGCCTGCTTTGTCTAATGAGAAATTCTTGGCTTTTTCTTCTGAAAACAAATTCTTATTCATTATTAACTAAAGTAATGGACAAAATACTGCTACACAGGTCCCAAACAAATACACAAATATCACTGCTATTTTTATTTTGATTACCTTAACACACTTGTAATGGGGAAAAATGTAATATTTGAAGAATACTTTGTGACTGAGAGAAAATATAATATAATAATAATAATAATAATAATAATAATAATAATAATAATAATAATAAAGTAATATACTTCTATTATCTAATTTGTGTTGTTCTCTTGGTATCCTTTGTTGAAAAGCATACCAAGGTAGAGCAGTAATGCACTACTGGGAGTTAGCTGGTGATTGGTGGCTGTACATATATGCCTCTTGTCATTGGCTCACCCAGTGTGTTCAGATAGCTCCCAGTAGTGAATTGATGTGCCTACAACAAAGGATACCAAGAGAATGAAGCAAAATTGATTAACAAATTCAATTGGAAAATTGGCAAAGAGTCTATGCTCTATCTGAATCATGGAAAAAAAGGTTTGACTTTTTAAATTAATGTTTTACCTATGTATGCTGTAGAATGGTTAATCAAATGATTTATCTCCAACAATCACCATAAATTTTTAACTGCAGCAAAGGATATTTTAGATAATGGCAGTTATAAAGAATTACATCTCCGTGCTTCCTGCCGGCGACCCAATCAGGAGTGGCATATGTATTTAGCCACCAATCAGCTGCCATAAAACACATTTAAAGCATAGTGCTCAAGGTTAACTCCTATGTTTGCAGCAAGCAATTGATTAAAAAAAAATACTCTAATGATTTAGAGTATTTTATTATTGCAATTTCAAATCCATTTAAGAATTGAATTTCTCTTTGAAATTATTAAACAAAAATATCTTTAGCCTACTATAGATAATTATTGTTGTTATTCAATTAAACTTATATTAAAGGGACAGTCAAGTCCAAAATAAACTTTAATGATTCAAATAAGGCGTGTAATTTTAAACAACTTTCCAATTTACTTTTATCACTAGTTTTGCTTTATTCTCTTGGTATTCTTAGTTGACAGCAAAACCTAGGTAGGCTCATATGCTAATTTGTTAGACCTTGAAGACCGCCTCTAATCTGAATGCATTTTAACAGTTTTTCACCACTAGAGGGCATCAGTTCATGTGTGTCATATAGATAACATTGAGCTCAAGCACGTGAAGTTACCTACGAGTCAGCACTGACTGGCTAAAATGCAAGTCTGTCAAAAGAACTGAAATAAGGGGGCAGTTTGCAGAGGCATAGATACAAGTTAAATACAGAGATAAAACGTGTATTACTATAACTGTGTTGGTTATGCAAAACTGGGGAATGGGTAATAAAGGGATTATCTATCTTTTTAAACAACAAAAATTCTGGTGTTGACTTTCCCTTTAAAATACATAAAACTTGTTTTAGCAAAAGCTATCCAGCAAGTAGTATATTTATGTGTGACACAGTTAAAGTAGCAAGTTGTTTTTGTTGGCTATTTTTAGTTTAGTATACTTGAGATTAGCTACTAAATCCAAGGTCCCTGCAGAAGGAATTAACATAATTCCTCTCTGACAAAAATGTAATTTCTATGTTATAAGACCTTTCTTCTTAAACACTGTCGCCAAGTAGGTTGGACTGTTCCTTACAAAGTGTTGGCCGCTTCATGCAGCTGCTTTTAATGACTTCACAACAACACTGGAGAACAGCCTAGTGCCAGAGTTGAGGCTGCTACAGGCCACAGCTGATTTAGAGGGCAAAAGGGGCGGATACACAGTCTGTATAAAAGTCTGTGCTGTCTAGGATTTCAGTGTAAAAGGAGAGCTGATTTATAGACATACTCTGCATTACTATACAGTGTTTAGTTTCCTAGTGCACAACAGCTTGGAACATTTGTATATGTTGTTACCAAAATTTAATAGACCACTAAGACAATACTATAATTACAAATATTATTTAGCTAATAATAATAATATAGCAACATTAAATTACTCTGTTAGCTTAGTTGTCTAATGCATTTTTTTTATAACTAATTACAATTACAGTTTAGATTGGTGGTCTCATTTATTTTTATAAATAATAATAATTACATATTTGTGTATTTAACTTCTTTAGCTTGTGGTCTGATGTATTTTTTTTATAAATTCTAATAATAATAATAATAATAATAAATAAAAAGCATAATACATGTAATTGTAATTTATTGGTTGATTGATTTAATTATTTATTTGAAAATAGATTTGAAAAAAAAAATGCATTTATTTTTTTAGATCACATTTTATTGTCTAACAGATATGGCTATATGTACACAGATTCATCAGATGTAGCAGCATCATATACTGTATATATATATATATATATATATATATATATATATATATATATATATATATGTATATATATATATATATATATATATATATATATATATACATGCATACATGCACACACATTAATTTTAAATTCAGTAACAAAGGAGTTAAGGTATGAGGGGGGGGGGGGCTTTTAAATTCTAATTGCTAATCTGTGTAAAAAATGTTTTACAGAAAATACTTCTACTCAGTAGTACAACAAATTTTGTGTGGCTTATTTTGTTCCTGTAAAAGGACATCTGAGACAATGGCAGCTGTAAAGAATTAGACCTCCATGCTCACATAGCAGCAGGAGGGAATTCAGCAGTCTAAACACGGTAGGAGTTTATTGTGTGACACACACATGAATACAAACTCCACTGGCAAACCAAGGACATGAAGGAGGCTGAAATTAAACCCTGTACCAGACATCACTCCATATAAAGACAGCATTTAGATTTAAAAATTTCAAGATGCATATAACACTACAATTGTACGTGTAGTGCTGGTGTAATTATATAATGCACTCAACTATAAACAAAGACTGAGACTGATTTAATATGTGACCACACTCAGAAAAGTACCAAAGGTAGAGATAACAAACTAATACAGTTAAATAAACTTTAGAGTAATTTATCAAGGAAAAGTAATAGGAAAAAAATAAAATTAAATTGCTTATTTTTTCTAATCTATTAAATTATACTAAATAATCTAAAATGCACTTGCCATTCATAAATATCTCCATTTATAAACACCATTCTTTCTCTAATTTATAAATGACCACAAAAGTAATATTTAAATTTTATTTTTGAGAATACACTTATTTAGAAGTTTTTTTTTTTTTTTTTCACTAAAATCAATAACATTTCTAAAGATTATCCAGATTTACAAAATGTTTTGTTGAAAAATCTATGGAATATTCAGTTTTTATATATATATACATTTCTTATAAAAGGCAAAAGCTAAAAACAATTTGTTTACAATCTAAATTTTCCTCTTCTAATATTTTGAGATATAAATATTGTTGCATGAAAGAAAAAAAAAACACAATATCAACAACATATTATTTGTAGGTATTGTGTTCTATTATTTATTTTTCTGATATTTTTTGGGAAATATATGGTGGCATTATTAACTTCAAATTAAGTTTCATACTTTGTGGACCTTACCACAAACCTCAGCAAGTAAAAGTATAAGAAACATTATAGAACATGTGTTCTTATTAATATTGTTAAAGGGACAGTCTAGTCCAAAAAAAAACTTTCATGATTCAGATAGGGCATGTAATTTTAAACAATTTTCCAATTTACTTTTATCACCAATTTTTCTTTGTTCTCTTGGTATTCTTAGTTGAAAGCTTAACCTAGGAGGTTCCTATGCTAATTTCTTAGACCTTGAAGTCTGCCTCTTAAAGGATTACTTTCTGTTATAATGTTTAAGCTAAACAACTAACATATTAAAGTGAATAAACATTAATTAAAACCTACTGACCTATATTTTCTCCAAAACGAAGTTTCATAACGTTCTAAAAGTTATATCTTTTATTCGCCGATGATGTCACGTTATCCTGCCCACTATTTTCAGCACTGTGTGTTCAAAATACTTAAACCAATAACTTTCGGCTAGATTTAGAGTTTTGTCGGTAAGGACCCGCGTATCTAACGCTGGCATTTTTCTGGCCGCACCTTTAAAATAACTCTGGTATTGAGAGTCCACAGAATGGCTGCGTTAGGCTCCAAAAAAGGAGCGTAGAGCATATTTAACGCAACTTCAACTCTCGATACCAGAGTGGCTTACGGACGTGGCCAGCCTCAAAAACGTGCTCGTGCACGATTCCCCCATAGGAAACAATGGGGCTGTTTGAGCTGAAAAAAAACCTAACACCTGCAAAAAAGCCGCGTTCAGCTCCTAACGCAGCCCCATTGTTTGCTATGGGGAAACACTTCCTACGTCTGCACCTAACACCCTAACATGTACCCCGAGTCTAAACACCCCTAACCTTACACTTATTAACCCCTATTCTGCCGCCCCCGCTATCGCTGACCCCTGTATATTATTTTTAACCCCTAATCTGCCGCTCCGTAAACCGCTGCTACTTACATTATCCCTATGTACCCCTAATCTGCTGCCCCTAACACCGCCAACCCCTATATTATATTTATTAACCCCTAATCTGCCCCCCACAACGTCGCCTCCACCTGCCTACACTTATTAACCCCTAATCTGCCGAGCGGACCGCACCGCTATTATTATAAAGTTATTAACCCCTAATCCTCACTAACCCTATAATAAATAGTATTAACCCCTAATCTGCCCTCCCTAACATCGCCGACACCTAACTTCAATTATTAACCCCTAATCTGCCAACCGGAGCTCACCGCTATTCTAATAAATGTATTAACCCCTAAAGCTAAGTCTAACCCTAACACTAACACCCCCCTAAGTTAAATATAATTTAAATCTAACGAAATTAATTAACTCTTATTAAATAAATTATTCCTATTTAAAGCTAAATACTTACCTGTAAAATAAACCTTAATATAGCTACAATATAAATTATAATTATATTATAGCTATTTTAGGATTTATATTTATTTTACAGGTAACTTTGTATTTATTTTAACCAGGTACAATAGCTATTAAATAGTTAAGAACTATTTAATAGCTAAAATAGTTAAAATAATTACAAATTTACCTGTAAAATAAATCCTAACCTAAGTTACAATTAAACCTAACACTACACTATCAATAAATAAATTAAATACAATTCCTACAAATAACTACAATGAAATAAACTAACTAAAGTACAAAAAATAAAAAAGAACTAAGTTACAAAAAATAAAAAAAATATTTACAAACATAAGAAAAATATTACAACAATTTTAAACTAATTACACCTACTCTAAGCCCCCTAATAAAATAACAAAGCCCCCCAAAATAAAAAAAATGCCCTATTCTAAATTACTAAAGTTCAAAGCTCTTTTACCTTACCACCCTGAACAGGGCCCTTTGCGGGGCATGCCCCAAGAAGTTCAGCTCTTTTGCCTGTAAAAAAAACCATACAATACCCCCCCCAACATTACAACCCACCACCTACATACCCCTAATCTAACCCAAACCCCCCTTAAATATACCTAACACTAAGCCCCTGAAGATCTTCCTACCTTATCTTCACCATACCAGGTTCACCGATCGATCCAGAAGAGCTCCTCCGATGTCCTGATCCAAGCCCAAGCGGGGGGCTGAAGAGGTCCATGATCCGGCTGAAGTCATCATCCAAGCGGGAGCTGAAGAGGTCCATGATCCGGCTGAAGTCTTCATCCAAGCGGGAGCTGAAGAGGTCCATGATCCGGATGAAGTCTTCTATCAACGGCATCTTCAATCTTCTTTCTTCGGGAGCCATCATCTTCCATCCGACGCGGAACATCCTCTTCTCCCGACGCCTACTAGCCGAATGACGGTTCCTTTAAATGACGTCATCCAAGATGGCGTCCCTCGAATTCCGATTGGCTGATAGGATTCTATCAACCAATCGGAATCAAGGTAGGAATATTCTGATTGGCTGATGGAATCAGCCAATCAGAATCAAGTTCAATCCGATTGGCTGATTCAATCAGCCAATCAGATTGAGCTCGCATTCTATTGGCTGTTCCGATCAGCCAATAGAATGCAAGCTCAATCTGATTGGCTGATCGGATCAGCCAATTGGATTGAACTTGATTCTGATTGGCTGATTCCATCAGCCAATCAGAATTTTCCTACCTTAATTCCGATTGGCTGATAGAATCCTATCAGCCAATCGGAATTCGAGGGACGCCATCTTGGATGACGTCATTTAAAGGAACCGTCATTCAGCTAGTAGGCGTCGGGAGAAGAGGATGTTCTGCGTCGGATGGAAGATGATGGCTCCCGAAGAAAGAAGATTGAAGATGCCGTTGATAGAAGACTTCATCCGGATCATGGACCTCTTCAGCTCCCGCTTGGATGAAGACTTCAGCCGGATCATGGACCTTTTCAGCTCCCGCTTGGATGATGACTTCAGCCGGATCATGGACCTCTTCAGCCCCCCGCTTGGGCTTGGATCAGGATATCGGAGGAGCTCTTCTGGATCGATCGGTGAACCTTGTATGGTGAAGATAAGGTAGGAAGATCTTCAGGGGCTTAGTGTTAGGTTTATTTAAGGGGTGTTTGGGTTAGATTAGGGGTATGTGGGTGGTGGGTTGTAATGTTGGGGGGGGGTATTGTATGTTTTTTTTTACAGGCAAAAGAGCTGAACTTCTTTGGGCATGCCCCGCAAAGGGCCCTGTTCAGGGCTGGTTAGGTAATAGAGCTTTGAACTTTAGTAATTTAGAATAGGGTAGGGCATTTTTTTATTTTGGGGGGCTTTGTTATTTTATTAGGGGGCTTAGAGTAGGTGTAATTAGTTTAAAATTGTTGTAATATTTTTCTTATGTTTGTAAATATTTTTTTTATTTTTTGTAACTTAGTTCTTTTTTATTTTTTGTACTTTAGTTAGTTTATTTCATTGTAGTTATTTGTAGGTATTGTATTTAATTAATGTATTGATAGTGTAGTGTTAGGTTTAATTGTAGGTAAATGTAGGTATTTAATTTAATTTATTTATTGATAGTGTAGTGTTAGGTTTAATTGTAACTTAGGTTAGGATTTATTTTACAGGTAATTTTGTAATTATTTTAACTAGGTAGCTATTAAATAGTTCTTAACTATTTAATAGCTATTGTACCTGGTTAAAATAAATACAAAGTTACCTGTAAAATAAATATAAATCCTAAAATAGCTATAATATAATTATAATTTATATTGTAGCTATATTAGGATTTATTTTACAGGTAAGTAATTAGCTTTAAATAGGAATAATTTATTTAATAAGAGTTAATTAATTTCGTTAGATTTAAATTATATTTAACTTAGGGGGGTGTTAGTGTTAGGGTTAGACTTAGCTTTAGGGGTTAATACATTTATTAGAATAGCGGTGAGCTCCGGTTGGCAGATTAGGGGTTAATGTTTGAAGTTAGGTGTCGGCGATGTTAGGGAGGGCAGATTAGGGGTTAATACTATTTATTATAGGGTTAGTGAGGCGGATTAGGGGTTAATAACTTTATTATAATAGCGGTGCGGTCCGGTCGGCAGATTAGGGGTTAATAAACGTAGGCAGGTGGAGGCGACATTGAGGGCGGCAGATTAGGGGTTAATAAATATAATATAGGGGTCGGCGGTGTTAGGGGCAGCAGATTAGGGGTACATAGCTATAATGTAGGTGTCGGCGCTTTGCGGTCGGCAGATTAGGGGTTAATTATTGTAGGTAGCTGGCAGCGACGTTGTGGGGGGCAGGTTAGGGGTTAATAAATATAATACAGGGGTCGGCGGTGTTAGGGGCAGCAGATTAGGGGTACATAAGTATAACGTAGGTGGCGGTCGGCAGATTAGGGGTTTAAAAAATTTAATTGAGTGGCGGCGATGTGGGGGGACCTCGGTTTAGGGGTACATAGGTAGTTTATGGGTGTTAGTGTACTTTAGAGCACAGTAGTTAAGAGCTTTATGAACCAGCGTTAGCCCAGAAAGCTCTTAACTACTGACTTTTTTCTGCGGCTAGAGTTTTGTCGTTAGATTTCTAACGCTCACTTCAGACACGACTCTAAATACCGGAGTTAGAAAGATCCCATTGAAAAGATAGGATACGCAAATGACGTAAGGGGATCTGCGGTATGGAAAAGTCGCGGCTGAAAAGTGAGCGTTAGACCCTTTTTTGAGTGACTCCAAATACCGGCGGTAGCCTAAAACCAGCGTTAGGAACCTCTAACGCTGGTTTTCACGGCTACCGCCAAACTCCAAATCTAGGCCTTTGTGTTTAAAGCGCCATTTTGAAACCTAGGTATTGTAAACGGATTGTTACAGAGCAAAGGATACCCACGGAGTGGGTTTGGAAAACAATTAAATTTGCAGACAAGATTTCTGATATACGGTAGAGATATGTTAATGAAATGCTATTGATAAAAAGCGTATTTGGGGTAGTTAGTTAGTAACAGGCATAGAAAATATTTACTTACAGTGGCCCTTTAAGAATGCATTTTAACAGCTTTTTCACCACTAGAGGGTGTTAGTTCATGTTTTTCATATAGATAACACTGTGCTCGTGCACGTGAAGTTAGTAGTTACCTGGGAGCCATAACTGATTGGCTAAACTGCAAGTCTGTCAAAGAACTGAAATAAAGGGGCAGTCTGCAGAGGCTTAGATACAAGATAATCACAGAGGTAAAAAATATATAAATATAACTGTGTTGGTTATGCAAAACTAGGGAATGGGTAAAAAAAGGCATTATCTATCTTTTAAAACAATAACAATTCTGGTGTTGACTGTCCCTTTAAAAGAAAATGTAATAAAGCCTGCAAATTGTATGTTGCCCATAGTTTTGTTATGATAAGGGAAAGGGATAGTCTGTTCCAGAATTTTTATTGTTGAAAAAGATAATCCTTTTATTACCCATCCCCCAGTTTTGCATAACCAACACCGTTTTATTAATATACATTTTAACTCTGTGATTACCTTGTTTCTAAGTCTCTGCAGACTGCCCCTTTATCTTAGTTTTTCTGACAGACTTGCATTTTAGCCAATCAGTACTGACCCATAAATCACTCCACAAGAGTGAGCACAATGTTATCTGTATAGTACACATGAACTAGCAGTAAATTGGATGCCCTATCTGATCATGAAAGTTTGATTTTGACTTGACTGTCCCTTTAAATACCAGTAAAGTATTTGCATCATGTTTGTACATAACAATCAGAAACTTGCAAGGCTCAACAACACACATGTTTCTTATTTAATTTAATGGATACTGAAAAGATGCATTGCAAACTATTCTGGGTCTATCTATATACCCCCAGTATAGTTTGCCAGGAATGTCTGATCTGTGTTAACATGATTCTGATCATTTGTATTATATATATATATATATATATATATAGTAGAGGAGCGGTGAATCCCACGGACGGTCTCCGTGTTGTAGCCAGGATCCAAATAAGCAGGCACACAGGATTTTTCAAAAGCACTCCGTTTTAATGGCAATAATTAAACCAAACATTTTGGCTCAAACACGAGCCTTTGTCAATGGTGCACAAAACCAAATGTGTGATACTAAACAAACCCGCACCTTAAATACCCACCCATCCCCCAAGTGACAACCAATCAGCATATCCATCCGTTACACACCCATATTCACAAGGCAACATTTGCCGGGTTTACCATAGACGCGGCGTGACGTCATCACGCTATCACCGCCCCAGGTGAAACATCAGTGGCCACAGGTGACCATAGCAACCAGGCATAAACAACTGTGCTATACTGATGCGTGATCAGATGTATATCTGACAGGTAACAGACTAAGTATCGATCAGTGAGTGATCAGATCAACCCCATATAAAACATTTATAACAAAAAAAGGTATCAAACTATTGTAATACAGGGCAAACTTTATATAGATTTAAGAAAAAAGCGCTACTGAAAACCAAAGTTTAATAACTTATAACATAGCCCTCTATACCCGCAGTATCAAGGCTTGTAGGAAGTAGCAGAAGACACAGAGGGTAGCACCTCCCAATGTGTAAAATTTAATTTAACTGGTACAAAATACATCACGCCTAAGGAGTAGGTAGAAACATAGTAATAGATGACTCCCAGATGTTTACAACTCATTTATGTTTGTACCAACAGCCAAAGTCTATATTGATGTTAAGTCCCCGAGGAGCAATAGTGTCTAAAGTAAAGATCCAGCGGGCTTCCATCTTTAATAGGGCTAGTCCTCTGTCCCTTTACTTTAGACACATTTGGTTTTGTACACCATTGACAAAGGCTCGTGTTTGAGCCGAAACGTTTGGTTTAATTATTGCCATTAAAACGCTTTTGAAAAATCCTGTGTGCCTGCTTATTTGGATCCTGGCTACAACACGGAGACCGTCCGTGGGATTCACCGCTCCTCTACTGTCTGTATTTTCCCAGTGAGAGCACCAGGTAGCTGAATCAATTTAGTGAGTGCCGTACACTTCTGCAACTTTGTATATATATATATATATATATATATATATATATATATATATATATCAGCAAAATTGAAAAAAGCACTCACTGGTCTTCAGATAACTTATCCAAAAACATTTGTTTTTGGATAAGTTATCTGAAGACCAGTGAGTGCTTTTTTCAATTTTGCTGATGAATTTTCCCACATAGCACCCTGGCAGCTGATGGTATTTGGTGCGAGTGCATATACCCTCTCTTGTTCTTGGCTATATATATATATACAAAGTTGCAGAAGTGTACGGCACTCACTAAAGGGGAGTATTCCAACACTGCACTATACACAAATTTGTCTGTCTACATACACATACACACATGAACCAGCAATGTCAAGCTGTAAACAAACTGTCAAAGTGAGCTTACATTACTGTTTTTCTACAAAGGATAATAAGAAAACAAAGAACATTTGATAATATAAGTAAACTGGGAAGTTTTTTACAATTGTATGCTCTATCTGGATTATGAACTATTTTTTTGGGGGGGGGTTATGTCCCTTTAAGGTAAAGTCATGCATGTAGTCTTATACTAGTCATGGACTGCCATGCTAATTTTTATAGTGAAACAAAACTTCCCTCTGTAGACATCTCTCACATCTAAAACAAGAGGCATTTCTCCTCATAAAAACACCACATGACTTTTCTGGCTGATGAATAAAATCCCTTTAAATTAAAAAATGTTTTTGTATTTAATTATAACCAACATTGCATTGATTAACTATGTTTGTTTTTTAAAAAAAGAAACAAACAACCTCTCTCTCATGGATACCATACTGCCAAGGCTACCCCCATCCCCCTACTACCTGGCCCTCCATTTATCACACCAGTGTTGGCCCTTTCATGGCTCATGGGATCTCCCAGACTCTTGCTGTCTATTGTTTTGTTGTTTGTATCTCCTCACAAAGGAGCTGATCCCTGACCAGGAAAACCCCTCTTGAGTGGCCAGACTCCTGAAAATAGTTGATCCCTAACCGCATAAACCATTCCGGGCTCCTTGAACTGCCGACCGGCCGCACTGCACTGGATACCCACTAACCTTTACCCCTTGTCCCAGAGCTCTGCTCTTTTGGGGATTGGTAGCCCCTAGGAAGGACCAGAGGTGGGGTGATCGCCGGAAGGGAGCTCCCTTGAGAACCGGGGGTTTTGGACACCACCACCTCCATATCTTTACCAGGCTGTAGCTCTACAGAGTGTGTTTTCCAATAAAGTCAGTTCTTGTTTCACCTGAATACTAGTCTTATCCGGTTATTTGGGTGGGCTACTTGCTATAATCACTTTCCAGCTTTCCAGCTGCAGGTTCCGAGGAGGAAGCAGGACCCTTTGGCAGAGTTACCCAGTCAGGGTAGTTGGTATCTGTCACATTGGCTGGCAGCAGTGGGATCTGCTTCTTCCACATGGTTCCTGCTGACAGAGGAGAAGCCCCAAAGTAGCCTGCAACCATGGAAGCTGAGTTCCTATGGAGAGTGATAGATGCATTGGCCCAGCTGGACGGTCCTTGCTCTGAACTGGATGATCTATAATGGAGGGACATTATCCGCCGGCAACTCTGGTGGGAGGCTCGTCAACTGGAGCAGGACTGTTATGAAAAGGTCCTCCCCATCGCTGATGAAAGATACTGGCTCCAGCTGAACTCACGAGAGCTTTTCCTGGGAGAGCAACCCAAGGGGGAATGGCTATCTGAATTAGATGGACTGGTCCAGACAGAGATGAAGGTATAGGAAGGGTACCGGGCACTACGTTGGTATGCGGCCCATGTATGTCCAGATATGGAGACGGATGATCCTACAAAGGGGTTTGGCTTCAGCAGCCCCGGATTACTATTTATAAAGCTGGCAGGGCACCCAGACTTGGGAAGTGAAGTGGAGTGGAGACCGGAGGACATTAGTGGATACCAAGAGAGACTGCTGAATCTCTCAGGGGTACCCTGGCTACAAGACAATCTGGATTACCTAGATTCCCAGGAATGGGTGCTGGAAAAGGCATACAAGAGGCTGCTAGATCTCATTTAGCAGCATGCCACAGAGTCTACAGGGAGCTATGGTACAGCGATGGGGGATTTATTGGACTTTTTCTCAGAGGAGTGGCCACCAGGAATAAGCTACCAAGAGCTGCTAGATCTCAATAAGCAGCCTGGGCCTGAACTTATAGTCTTGGACAAGGGAGCCACCCCAGCAGAAGCACAGGCAACAGGGCAGAGAGCCGGTGACTTCTGCCCTACACCTGTGACATCTCTGGAGTCCCAGGGAGAGAAGGTACTTGACCTCTCTCCCTGGATCCAGGACCCAGAGATTGTGGATCTAATTGAATTTTCCTCAAAGAAGTGGCAACCGGGAATGAGCTTCCAAGAGCTGCTAGATCTCGATCAGCAACCTGGCCCTGAGCTTATGGTCTTGGACAAGAGAGTCACACCAGCAGAAGAGATGGCAACAGGGCAGAGCACCGGTGACCTCTGCCCTGCACAGGTGACATCTCTGCAGTTCCAGGGAGAGAAGACAGCCGTTTTCTCTCCCCAGTGGCAGAGTAATTCCCAATGAGCGGAGGTAGGCGACTTTCCTCTTCAGCTGCAGATCAGCTTCCAGGAAGAGGAGGTAGCCGACCTCTCTCCCCACTGACAGAGCCATCCCCAGAGAGTGGAGGTTCTGACCTCCCTCCCCAGCGACAGAACCCCTTCCAGGGAGAGGAGACAGGTGGTCTCTCTCCACAGCAGCAGAGCCATTCCCAGGGAGTGGAGGTAGACGACCTCCCTCCCCAGCGACAGAACCCCTTTCAGGGAGAGGAGACAACTTATCTCTCTCCCCAGTGGCAGAGCCACACCCAGTGAGCAGAGGTAGCCGACCTTCCTCCCCAGCAGCAGAGCCAGTTCCAGGGAGCAAAGGTAGCCGACCTCTCTCCCCAGCGACAGAACCCCTTCCAGGGAGAGGAGACAACTGATCTATCTCCCCAGTGGCAGAGCCACTCCCAGGGAGCAGAGGTAGCTGACCTCCCTCCCCAGCAGAAGAGCCAGTTCCAGAGAGCGAAGGTAGCCAACCTCCCTCCCCAGTGACAGAACCCCTTCCAGAGAGAGGAGACAGCGGTCTCTCTCACCAGTGGCAGAACCTGTTCCCGGGAGAGGAGACAGTCGGTCTCTCTCCCCAACAGCAGAGCCATCCCCAGGGAGCAGAGGTAGCCAACCTCCCTCTCCAGCAACAGAACCCTTTCAGGGAGATAAGACAGCCGGTCTCTCTCCTCAGCAGCAGAGACAGTTCCATGGAGAGGAGACAGTTGGACTATCTCCCCAATGGCAGATCCATCCCCAAGGAGCGGTGGTAGCCGACCTCCCTCCCCAGCGACAGAACCCCTTCCAGGGAGAGAAGACAGACGGTATCTCTTCATAGTGGCAGAGCCACTCACAGGGAGCAGAGGTAATGACCTCCCTCCCCAGCAGTAGAGCCAGTACCAGTGAGCGGAGGTAGCCAACCTCCCTCCCCAGTGACAGAACCCCTTCCAGGGAGAGGAGACAGTTGGTCTCTCTCCCCAGTGGAAGAACCTGTTCCCAGGAGAGGAGACAGTCAGTCTCTCTCCCCAGCAGCAGAGACATCCCTAGGGAGTTGAGGTAGCTAACTTCCCTCCCCAGTGACAGAACCCATTCCAGGGAGAGGGGACCATCCGGATCATGGACCTCTTCAGCTCCCGCTTGGATGAAGACTTCAGCCGGATCATGGACCTTTTCAGCTCCCGCTTGGATGATGACTTCAGCCGGATCATGGACCTCTTCAGCCCCCCGCTTGGGCTTGGATCAGGATATCGGAGGAGCTCTTCTGGATCGATCGGTGAACCTTGTATGGTGAAGATAAGGTAGGAAGATCTTCAGGGGCTTAGTGTTAGGTTTATTTAAGGGGTGTTTGGGTTAGATTAGGGGTATGTGGGTGGTGGGTTGTAATGTTGGGGGGGGGTATTGTATGTTTTTTTTTACAGGCAAAAGAGCTGAACTTCTTTGGGCATGCCCCGCAAAGGGCCCTGTTCAGGGCTGGTTAGGTAATAGAGCTTTGAACTTTAGTAATTTAGAATAGGGTAGGGCATTTTTTTATTTTGGGGGGCTTTGTTATTTTATTAGGGGGCTTAGAGTAGGTGTAATTAGTTTAAAATTGTTGTAATATTTTTCTTATGTTTGTAAATATTTTTTTTATTTTTTGTAACTTAGTTCTTTTTTATTTTTTGTACTTTAGTTAGTTTATTTCATTGTAGTTATTTGTAGGTATTGTATTTAATTAATGTATTGATAGTGTAGTGTTAGGTTTAATTGTAGGTAAATGTAGGTATTTAATTTAATTTATTTATTGATAGTGTAGTGTTAGGTTTAATTGTAACTTAGGTTAGGATTTATTTTACAGGTAATTTTGTAATTATTTTAACTAGGTAGCTATTAAATAGTTCTTAACTATTTAATAGCTATTGTACCTGGTTAAAATAAATACAAAGTTACCTGTAAAATAAATATAAATCCTAAAATAGCTATAATATAATTATAATTTATATTGTAGCTATATTAGGATTTATTTTACAGGTAAGTAATTAGCTTTAAATAGGAATAATTTATTTAATAAGAGTTAATTAATTTCGTTAGATTTAAATTATATTTAACTTAGGGGGGTGTTAGTGTTAGGGTTAGACTTAGCTTTAGGGGTTAATACATTTATTAGAATAGCGGTGAGCTCCGGTTGGCAGATTAGGGGTTAATGTTTGAAGTTAGGTGTCGGCGATGTTAGGGAGGGCAGATTAGGGGTTAATACTATTTATTATAGGGTTAGTGAGGCGGATTAGGGGTTAATAACTTTATTATAATAGCGGTGCGGTCCGGTCGGCAGATTAGGGGTTAATAAACGTAGGCAGGTGGAGGCGACATTGAGGGCGGCAGATTAGGGGTTAATAAATATAATATAGGGGTCGGCGGTGTTAGGGGCAGCAGATTAGGGGTACATAGCTATAATGTAGGTGTCGGCGCTTTGCGGTCGGCAGATTAGGGGTTAATTATTGTAGGTAGCTGGCAGCGACGTTGTGGGGGGCAGGTTAGGGGTTAATAAATATAATACAGGGGTCGGCGGTGTTAGGGGCAGCAGATTAGGGGTACATAAGTATAACGTAGGTGGCGGTCGGCAGATTAGGGGTTTAAAAAATTTAATTGAGTGGCGGCGATGTGGGGGGACCTCGGTTTAGGGGTACATAGGTAGTTTATGGGTGTTAGTGTACTTTAGAGCACAGTAGTTAAGAGCTTTATGAACCAGCGTTAGCCCAGAAAGCTCTTAACTACTGACTTTTTTCTGCGGCTAGAGTTTTGTCGTTAGATTTCTAACGCTCACTTCAGACACGACTCTAAATACCGGAGTTAGAAAGATCCCATTGAAAAGATAGGATACGCAAATGACGTAAGGGGATCTGCGGTATGGAAAAGTCGCGGCTGAAAAGTGAGCGTTAGACCCTTTTTTGAGTGACTCCAAATACCGGCGGTAGCCTAAAACCAGCGTTAGGAACCTCTAACGCTGGTTTTCACGGCTACCGCCAAACTCCAAATCTAGGCCTTTGTGTTTAAAGCGCCATTTTGAAACCTAGGTATTGTAAACGGATTGTTACAGAGCAAAGGATACCCACGGAGTGGGTTTGGAAAACAATTAAATTTGCAGACAAGATTTCTGATATACGGTAGAGATATGTTAATGAAATGCTATTGATAAAAAGCGTATTTGGGGTAGTTAGTTAGTAACAGGCATAGAAAATATTTACTTACAGTGGCCCTTTAAGAATGCATTTTAACAGCTTTTTCACCACTAGAGGGTGTTAGTTCATGTTTTTCATATAGATAACACTGTGCTCGTGCACGTGAAGTTAGTAGTTACCTGGGAGCCATAACTGATTGGCTAAACTGCAAGTCTGTCAAAGAACTGAAATAAAGGGGCAGTCTGCAGAGGCTTAGATACAAGATAATCACAGAGGTAAAAAATATATAAATATAACTGTGTTGGTTATGCAAAACTAGGGAATGGGTAAAAAAAGGCATTATCTATCTTTTAAAACAATAACAATTCTGGTGTTGACTGTCCCTTTAAAAGAAAATGTAATAAAGCCTGCAAATTGTATGTTGCCCATAGTTTTGTTATGATAAGGGAAAGGGATAGTCTGTTCCAGAATTTTTATTGTTGAAAAAGATAATCCTTTTATTACCCATCCCCCAGTTTTGCATAACCAACACCGTTTTATTAATATACATTTTAACTCTGTGATTACCTTGTTTCTAAGTCTCTGCAGACTGCCCCTTTATCTTAGTTTTTCTGACAGACTTGCATTTTAGCCAATCAGTACTGACCCATAAATCACTCCACAAGAGTGAGCACAATGTTATCTGTATAGTACACATGAACTAGCAGTAAATTGGATGCCCTATCTGATCATGAAAGTTTGATTTTGACTTGACTGTCCCTTTAAATACCAGTAAAGTATTTGCATCATGTTTGTACATAACAATCAGAAACTTGCAAGGCTCAACAACACACATGTTTCTTATTTAATTTAATGGATACTGAAAAGATGCATTGCAAACTATTCTGGGTCTATCTATATACCCCCAGTATAGTTTGCCAGGAATGTCTGATCTGTGTTAACATGATTCTGATCATTTGTATTATATATATATATATATATATATATATATAGTAGAGGAGCGGTGAATCCCACGGACGGTCTCCGTGTTGTAGCCAGGATCCAAATAAGCAGGCACACAGGATTTTTCAAAAGCACTCCGTTTTAATGGCAATAATTAAACCAAACATTTTGGCTCAAACACGAGCCTTTGTCAATGGTGTACAAAACCAAATGTGTGATACTAAACAAACCCGCACCTTAAATACCCACCCATCCCCCAAGTGACAACCAATCAGCATATCCATCCGTTACACACCCATATTCACAAGGCAACATTTGCCGGGTTTACCATAGACGCGGCGTGACGTCATCACGCTATCACCGCCCCAGGTGAAACATCAGTGGCCACAGGTGACCATAGCAACCAGGCATAAACAACTGTGCTATACTGATGCGTGATCAGATGTATATCTGACAGGTAACAGACTAAGTATCGATCAGTGAGTGATCAGATCAACCCCATATAAAACATTTATAACAAAAAAAGGTATCAAACTATTGTAATACAGGGCAAACTTTATATAGATTTAAGAAAAAAGCGCTACTGAAAACCAAAGTTTAATAACTTATAACATAGCCCTCTATACCCGCAGTATCAAGGCTTGTAGGAAGTAGCAGAAGACACAGAGGGTAGCACCTCCCAATGTGTAAAATTTAATTTAACTGGTACAAAATACATCACGCCTAAGGAGTAGGTAGAAACATAGTAATAGATGACTCCCAGATGTTTACAACTCATTTATGTTTGTACCAACAGCCAAAGTCTATATTGATGTTAAGTCCCCGAGGAGCAATAGTGTCTAAAGTAAAGATCCAGCGGGCTTCCATCTTTAATAGGGCTAGTCCTCTGTCCCTTTACTTTAGACACATTTGGTTTTGTACACCATTGACAAAGGCTCGTGTTTGAGCCGAAACGTTTGGTTTAATTATTGCCATTAAAACGCTTTTGAAAAATCCTGTGTGCCTGCTTATTTGGATCCTGGCTACAACACGGAGACCGTCCGTGGGATTCACCGCTCCTCTACTGTCTGTATTTTCCCAGTGAGAGCACCAGGTAGCTGAATCAATTTAGTGAGTGCCGTACACTTCTGCAACTTTGTATATATATATATATATATATATATATATATATATCAGCAAAATTGAAAAAAGCACTCACTGGTCTTCAGATAACTTATCCAAAAACAAATGTTTTTGGATAAGTTATCTGAAGACCAGTGAGTGCTTTTTTCAATTTTGCTGATGAATTTTCCCACATAGCACCCTGGCAGCTGATGGTATTTGGTGCGAGTGCATATACCCTCTCTTGTTCTTGGCTATATATATATATACAAAGTTGCAGAAGTGTACGGCACTCACTAAAGGGGAGTATTCCAACACTGCACTATACACAAATTTGTCTGTCTACATACACATACACACATGAACCAGCAATGTCAAGCTGTAAACAAACTGTCAAAGTGAGCTTACATTACTGTTTTTCTACAAAGGATAATAAGAAAACAAAGAACATTTGATAATATAAGTAAACTGGGAAGTTTTTTACAATTGTATGCTCTATCTGGATTATGAACTATTTTTTTGGGGGGGGGTTATGTCCCTTTAAGGTAAAGTCATGCATGTAGTCTTATACTAGTCATGGACTGCCATGCTAATTTTTATAGTGAAACAAAACTTCCCTCTGTAGACATCTCTCACATCTAAAACAAGAGGCATTTCTCCTCATAAAAACACCACATGACTTTTCTGGCTGATGAATAAAATCCCTTTAAATTAAAAAATGTTTTTGTATTTAATTATAACCAACATTGCATTGATTAACTATGTTTGTTTTTTAAAAAAAGAAACAAACAACCTCTCTCTCATGGATACCATACTGCCAAGGCTACCCCCATCCCCCTACTACCTGGCCCTCCATTTATCACACCAGTGTTGGCCCTTTCATGGCTCATGGGATCTCCCAGACTCTTGCTGTCTATTGTTTTGTTGTTTGTATCTCCTCACAAAGGAGCTGATCCCTGACCAGGAAAACCCCTCTTGAGTGGCCAGACTCCTGAAAATAGTTGATCCCTAACCGCATAAACCATTCCGGGCTCCTTGAACTGCCGACCGGCCGCACTGCACTGGATACCCACTAACCTTTACCCCTTGTCCCAGAGCTCTGCTCTTTTGGGGATTGGTAGCCCCTAGGAAGGACCAGAGGTGGGGTGATCGCCGGAAGGGAGCTCCCTTGAGAACCGGGGGTTTTGGACACCACCACCTCCATATCTTTACCAGGCTGTAGCTCTACAGAGTGTGTTTTCCAATAAAGTCAGTTCTTGTTTCACCTGAATACTAGTCTTATCCGGTTATTTGGGTGGGCTACTTGCTATAATCACTTTCCAGCTTTCCAGCTGCAGGTTCCGAGGAGGAAGCAGGACCCTTTGGCAGAGTTACCCAGTCAGGGTAGTTGGTATCTGTCACATTGGCTGGCAGCAGTGGGATCTGCTTCTTCCACATGGTTCCTGCTGACAGAGGAGAAGCCCCAAAGTAGCCTGCAACCATGGAAGCTGAGTTCCTATGGAGAGTGATAGATGCATTGGCCCAGCTGGACGGTCCTTGCTCTGAACTGGATGATCTATAATGGAGGGACATTATCCGCCGGCAACTCTGGTGGGAGGCTCGTCAACTGGAGCAGGACTGTTATGAAAAGGTCCTCCCCATCGCTGATGAAAGATACTGGCTCCAGCTGAACTCACGAGAGCTTTTCCTGGGAGAGCAACCCAAGGGGGAATGGCTATCTGAATTAGATGGACTGGTCCAGACAGAGATGAAGGTATAGGAAGGGTACCGGGCACTACGTTGGTATGCGGCCCATGTATGTCCAGATATGGAGACGGATGATCCTACAAAGGGGTTTGGCTTCAGCAGCCCCGGATTACTATTTATAAAGCTGGCAGGGCACCCAGACTTGGGAAGTGAAGTGGAGTGGAGACCGGAGGACATTAGTGGATACCAAGAGAGACTGCTGAATCTCTCAGGGGTACCCTGGCTACAAGACAATCTGGATTACCTAGATTCCCAGGAATGGGTGCTGGAAAAGGCATACAAGAGGCTGCTAGATCTCATTTAGCAGCATGCCACAGAGTCTACAGGGAGCTATGGTACAGCGATGGGGGATTTATTGGACTTTTTCTCAGAGGAGTGGCCACCAGGAATAAGCTACCAAGAGCTGCTAGATCTCAATAAGCAGCCTGGGCCTGAACTTATAGTCTTGGACAAGGGAGCCACCCCAGCAGAAGCACAGGCAACAGGGCAGAGAGCCGGTGACTTCTGCCCTACACCTGTGACATCTCTGGAGTCCCAGGGAGAGAAGGTACTTGACCTCTCTCCCTGGATCCAGGACCCAGAGATTGTGGATCTAATTGAATTTTCCTCAAAGAAGTGGCAACCGGGAATGAGCTTCCAAGAGCTGCTAGATCTCGATCAGCAACCTGGCCCTGAGCTTATGGTCTTGGACAAGAGAGTCACACCAGCAGAAGAGATGGCAACAGGGCAGAGCACCGGTGACCTCTGCCCTGCACAGGTGACATCTCTGCAGTTCCAGGGAGAGAAGACAGCCGTTTTCTCTCCCCAGTGGCAGAGTAATTCCCAATGAGCGGAGGTAGGCGACTTTCCTCTTCAGCTGCAGATCAGCTTCCAGGAAGAGGAGGTAGCCGACCTCTCTCCCCACTGACAGAGCCATCCCCAGAGAGTGGAGGTTCTGACCTCCCTCCCCAGCGACAGAACCCCTTCCAGGGAGAGGAGACAGGTGGTCTCTCTCCACAGCAGCAGAGCCATTCCCAGGGAGTGGAGGTAGACGACCTCCCTCCCCAGCGACAGAACCCCTTTCAGGGAGAGGAGACAACTTATCTCTCTCCCCAGTGGCAGAGCCACACCCAGTGAGCAGAGGTAGCCGACCTTCCTCCCCAGCAGCAGAGCCAGTTCCAGGGAGCAAAGGTAGCCGACCTCTCTCCCCAGCGACAGAACCCCTTCCAGGGAGAGGAGACAACTGATCTATCTCCCCAGTGGCAGAGCCACTCCCAGGGAGCAGAGGTAGCTGACCTCCCTCCCCAGCAGAAGAGCCAGTTCCAGAGAGCGAAGGTAGCCAACCTCCCTCCCCAGTGACAGAACCCCTTCCAGAGAGAGGAGACAGCGGTCTCTCTCACCAGTGGCAGAACCTGTTCCCGGGAGAGGAGACAGTCGGTCTCTCTCCCCAACAGCAGAGCCATCCCCAGGGAGCAGAGGTAGCCAACCTCCCTCTCCAGCAACAGAACCCTTTCAGGGAGATAAGACAGCCGGTCTCTCTCCTCAGCAGCAGAGACAGTTCCATGGAGAGGAGACAGTTGGACTATCTCCCCAATGGCAGATCCATCCCCAAGGAGCGGTGGTAGCCGACCTCCCTCCCCAGCGACAGAACCCCTTCCAGGGAGAGAAGACAGACGGTATCTCTTCATAGTGGCAGAGCCACTCACAGGGAGCAGAGGTAATGACCTCCCTCCCCAGCAGTAGAGCCAGTACCAGTGAGCGGAGGTAGCCAACCTCCCTCCCCAGTGACAGAACCCCTTCCAGGGAGAGGAGACAGTTGGTCTCTCTCCCCAGTGGAAGAACCTGTTCCCAGGAGAGGAGACAGTCAGTCTCTCTCCCCAGCAGCAGAGACATCCCTAGGGAGTTGAGGTAGCTAACTTCCCTCCCCAGTGACAGAACCCATTCCAGGGAGAGGGGACAGCCCGTCTCTCTCCCCAGCGGCAGAACCAGTTCTAGGGAGAGGAGTCAGAAGGTCTCTCTCCCAAAGCAGCAGAGCCATCTCCAGGGATCGGAGGTAGCCAACCTCCCTCCCCAGCGACAGAACTCCTTACAGGGAGAGGAGACAGCCAGTCTCTCTCCATAGTGGCAGAGCCACTCACAGGGAGCAGAGGTAGTGACCTCCCTCCCCAGCAGTAGAGCCAGTACCAGTGAGCGGAGGTAGCCAACCTCCCTCCCCATTGACAGAACCCCTTCCAGGGAGAAGAGACAGTCGGTCTCTCTCCCCAGTGGAAGAACCTGTTCCCAGGAGAGGAGACAGTCAGTCTCTCTCCCCAGCAGCAGAGCCATCCCCAGGGAGCAGAGGTAGCCAACCTCCCTCCCTAGCGAAAGAACCCCTTACAGGGAGAGGAGACAGCCAGTCTCTCTCCCCAGTGGCAGAACCTGTTTCCGGGAGAGGAGACAGTTGGCCTCTCTCCCCAGCAGCAGAGCCATCCCCAGGGAGTGGAGGCAGTCACCTTCCCTCTCCAGCAAAACAACCCCTTCCAGAGAGAGGAGACAGGTGGTCTTTCTCCCCAGTGGCAGAGCCATTTCCAGGGAGAGGAAACAGTCGGTCTCTCTCCCCAGTGGTAGAACCATCCCCAGGAGCGGTGGTAGCCAACCTCCCTCCACAGCAACAGAACCCCTTCCCAGGAGAGGAGACAGCTAGTCTCTCTCCCCAGTGGCAGAGCCAGTTCCAGGGAGAGGAGACAGAAGGTCTCTCTCCCCAGTGGCAGAGCCATATCCAGGGAGCGGAGGTAGCCAAACTCCCTCCACAGTGATAGAATCCCTTCCAGGGAGAGGAGACAATTGGTCTCTCTCCACAGTGGCAGAGCCACTCCCAGGGAGCGGAGGTAGCCAATCTCCCTCCCTAGCAACAGAGCCAGTTTCAGAGAGTGGAGGTAGCCGACCTCCCTCACCAGCGACAGAACCCCTTCCAGGGAGAGGATACAATCGGTCTCTCTCCCCAGTGGCAGAGCCACTCCCAGAGAGTTGAGGTAGCCAACCTTCCTCCCTAGCAGCAGAGCCAGTTTCAGAGAGTGGAGGTAGCCAACCTCCCTCACCAGCGACAGAACCCCTTCCAGGGAGAGGAGACAATTGGTCTCTCTCCCCAGTTTCAGAGCCACTCCCAGGGAGCGGAGGTAGCCGTACTCCCTCCCCAGCGACAGAACCCCATCCAGGGAGAGTAGCCAACCTCCCTCCCCAGCAGCAGAGCCAGTTCCAGAAAGCGGTGGTAGCCGACCTCCCTCACCAGTGACAGAACCCCTTCCAGGGAGAGGAGACAACTGGTTTCTGTCCCTAGCTGCAGAGCAGGTTTCAGGGAGAGGAGGTAGCCAACCTCCCTCCTCAGTTACAGAACCCCTTCCAGGGAGAGAAGACAGCGGTCTCTCTCCCCAGTGGCAGAACCTTTTCCCGGGAGAGAAGACAGTTGGTCTCTCTCCCCATCAGCAGAGCCATCCCCAGGGAGCAGAGGTAGCCGACCTCCCTCCCCAGCGACAGAACTCCCTACAGGGAGAAGAGACAGCCAGTCTCTCTCCACAGTGGCAGAGCCACTCCCAGGGAGCAGAGGTAGTGACCTCCCTCCCCAGCAGTAGAGTCAGTTCCAGTAAGCGGAAGTAGCCAACCTCCCTCCCCAGTGACAGAACCCCTTCCAGGGAGAGGAGACAGTCAGTCTCTCTCCCCAGTGGCAGAACCTGTTCCCAGGAGAGGAGACAGTCGGTCTTTCTCCCCAGCAGCAGAGCCATCCCCAGGGAGTTGAGGTAGCCAACTTCCATCCACAGTGACAGGGCCCCATCCAGGGAGATGAGACAGCCAGTCTCTCTTCCCAGCAGCATAGCCAGTTCCAGGGAGAGGAGACAGCCATTCTCTCTCCCCAGCAGCAGAGCCATCCCCAGGGAGCAGAGGAAGCCGACCTCCCTCCTTAGTGACAGAACCCCTTACAGGGAGAGGAGACAGCCAGTCTCTCTGCCCAGTGGCAGAACCTGTTCTCAGGAGAGGAGACAGTTGGCCTCTCTCCCCAGCAGCAGTGCCATCCCCAGGGAGCGGAGGTAGCCAACCTCCCTTTCCAGCAACAGAACCCCTTCCAGTGAGAGGAGACAGCCGGTCTCTCTCTCCAGTGGAAGAGCCAGTTCCAGGGAGCGGAGACAGTTTGTCTCTCTCCCCAGTGGCAGAACCATCCCCAGGGAGCGTTGGTAGCCGACCAATTTTCCCAGTGACAGAACCCCTTCCAGGGAGAGGAAACAGTCTGTCTCTCTTCCCAACGACAGAGAAAGTTCCAGGGAGCAGAGGTAGCCAACCTCCCTCCACAGCAACAGAACCCCTTCCCCGGAGAGGAAACAGCTGGTCTCTCTCCCCAGTGGCAGAGACAGTTCCAGGGAGAGGAGACAGAAGGTCTCTCTCCCCAGCGGCAGAGCCATCTCCATGGAGCGGAGGTAGCTGAACTCCCCAGCGACAGAACCCCTTCCAGGGAGAGGAGACAATCGGTCTCTCTCCCCAGTGGCAGAGCCACTCCCAGGGAGCAGAGGTAGCCAACCTTCCTCCCCAGCAGCAGAGCCAGTTCCAGAAGTGGAGGTAGCCGACCTCCCTCACCAGCGACAGAACCCCTTCCAGGGAGAGGAGACAATTGGTCTCTCTCCCCAGTGGCAGAGCCACTTCCAGGGAGCGGAGGTAGCCGAACTCCCTCCCCAGCAGCAAAGCCAGTTCCAGGGAACGGAGGTAGCCAACCTCCCTCACCAGCAACAGAACCCCTTCCAGGGAGAGGAGACACCCTGTCTCTCTCCCCAGCTGCAGAGCAAGTTCCAGAGACATCCCCACTGACAGAACCCCTTCCAGGGAGAAAACACAGCGGTCTCTCTCCCCAGTGGCAGAACCTGTTTCTGGGAGAGAAGGCAGTCGGTCTCTCTCCCCAGCCGCAGAACCATCCCCAGGGAGCAGAGGTAGCCAACCTCCCTCCCCAGCGACAGAACCCCTTCCAGGGAAAGGAGACAGACGGTCTCTCTCCACAGTGGCAGAGCTATTCCCAGGGAGCAGAGGTAGCCAACCTCCCTCCCCAGCGACAGAACCCCTTCCAGGGAGAGGAGATAACCGGTCCCTCTCCACAGTGGCAGAGCCACTCCCAGGGAGCAGAGGTAGTGATCTCCCTCCCCAGCAGTAGAGCCAGTTCCAGGGAGTGGAGGTAGCCAACCTCCCTCCACAGCAACAGAACCCCTTCCAGGGAGAAGAGACAGTCGATCTCTTTTCCCAGTGGGAGAACCTGTTCCAAGGAGAGGAGACAGTCGTTCTCTTTTCCCAGCAGAAGAGCCATCCCAGGGAGCGGAGGTAGCCAACCTTCCTCCCTAGTGACAGAACCCCTTCCAGGGAGAGGAGACAGCCGGTCTCTCTCCCCAGCAGCAGAGCCAGTTCCAGGGAGAGGAGACAGACGATTTCTCTCCCCAGTGGCAGAGCCATCCCCAGGGAGCGGTGGTAGCCGACCTCCCTCCCCAGTGACAAAACCCCTTCCAGGGAGAAGAGACAGTCGGTCTCTCTCCCCAGTGGAAGAACCTGTTCCCAGGAGAGGAGACAGTCAGTCTCTCTCCCCAGCAGCAGAGCCATCCCCAGGGAGCAGAGGTAGCCAACCTCCCTCCCTAGCGAAAGAACCCCTTACAGGGAGAGGAGACAGCCAGTCTCTCTCCCCAGTGGCAGAACCTGTTTCCGGGAGAGGAGACAGTTGGCCTCTCTCCCCAGCAGCAGAGCCATCCCCAGGGAGTGGAGGCAGTCACCTTCCCTCTCCAGCAAAACAACCCCTTCCAGAGAGAGGAGACAGGTGGTCTTTCTCCCCAGTGGCAGAGCCATTTCCAGGGAGAGGAAACAGTCGGTCTCTCTCCCCAGTGGTAGAACCATCCCCAGGAGCGGTGGTAGACAACCTCCCTCCACAGCGACAGAACCCCTTCCCAGGAGAGGAGACAGCTAGTCTCTCTCCCCAGTGACAGAACCCCTTCCAGGGAGAAGAGACAGTCGGTCTCTCTCCCCAGTGGAAGAACCTGTTCCCAGGAGAGGAGACAGTTAGTCTCTCTCCCCAGCAGCAGAGCCATCCCCAGGGAGCAGAGGTAGCCAACCTCCCTCCCTAGCGAAAGAACCCCTTACAGGGAGAGGAGACAGCCAGTCTCTCTCCCCAGTGGCAGAACCTGTTTCCGGGAGAGGAGACAGTTGGCCTCTATCCCCAGCAGCAGAGCCATCCCCAGGGAGTGGAGGTAGTCACCTTCCCTCTCCAGCAAAAGAACCCCTTCCAGAGAGAGGAGACAGGTGGTCTTTCTCCCCAGTGGCAGAGCCATTTCCAGGGAGAGGAAACAGTCGGTCTCTCTCCCCAGTGGTAGAACCATCCCCAGGAGCGGTGGTAGACAACCTCCCTCCACAGCGACAGAACCCCTTCCCAGGAGAGGAGACAGCTAGTCTCTCTCCCCAGTGGCAGAGCCATATCCAGGGAGCGGAGGTAGCCAAACTCCCTCCACAGTGATAGAATCCCTTCCAGGGAGAGGAGACAATCGGTCTCTCTCCACAGTGGCAGAGCCACTCCCAGGGAGCGGAGGTAGCCAATCTCCCTCCCTAGCAACAGAGCCAGTTTCAGAGAGTGGAGGTAGCCGACCTCCCTCACCAGCGACAGAACCCCTTCCAGGGAGAGGATACAATCGGTCTCTCCCCAGTGGCAGAGCCACTCCCAGATAGTGGAGGTAGCCAACCTTCCTCCCTAGCAGCAGAGCCAGTTTCAAAGAGTGGAGGTAGCCAACCTCCCTCACCAGCGACAGAACCCCTTCCAGGGAGAGGAGACAATTGGTCTCTCTCCCCAGTTTCAGAGCCACTCCCAGGGAGCGGAGGTAGCCGTACTCCCTCCCCAGCGACAGAACCCCATCCAGGGAGAGTAGCCAACCTCCCTCCCCAGCAGCAGAGCCAGTTCCAGAAAGCGGAGGTAGCCGACCTCCCTCACCAGTGACAGAACACCTTCCAGGGAGAGGAGACAACTGGTTTCTGTCCCTAGCTGCAGAGCAGGTTTCAGGGAGAGGAGGTAGCCAACCTCCCTCCTCAGTTACAGAACCCCTTCCAGGGAAAGAAGACAGCGGTCTCTCTCCCCAGTGGCAGAACCTTTTCCCGGGAGAGAAGACAGTTGGTCTCTCTCCCCATCAGCAGAGCCATCCCCAGGGAGCAGAGGTAGCCGACCTCCCTCCCCAGCGACAGAACTCCCTACAGGGAGAGGAGACAGCCAGTCTCTCTCCACAGTGGCAGAGCCACTCCCAGGGAGCAGAGGTAGTGACCACCCTCCCCAGCAGTAGAGCCAGTTCCAGTGAGCGGAAGTAGCCAACATCCCTCCCCAGTGACAGAACCCCTTCCAGGGAGAGGAGACAGTCAGTCTCTCTCCCCAGTGGCAGAACCTGTTCCCAGGAGAGGAGACAGTCGGTCTTTCTCCCCAGCAGCATAGCCATCCCCAGGGAGTTGAGGTAGCCAACTTCCCTCCACAGTGACAGGGCCCCATCCAGGGAGATGAGACAGCCAGTCTCTCTTCCCAGCAGCAGAGCCAGTTCCAGGGAGAGGAGACAGCCATTCTCTCTCCCCAGCAGCAGAGCCATCCCCAGGGAGCAGAGGAAAGCCGACCTCCCTCCTTAGTGACAGAACCCCTTACAGGGAGAGGAGACAGCCAGTCTCTCTGCCCAGTGGCAGAACCTGTTCTCAGGAGAGGAGACAGTTGGCCTCTCTCCCCAGCAGCAGTGCCATCCCCAGGGAGCGGAGGTAGCCAACCTCCCTTTCCAGCAACAGAACCCCTTCCAGTGAGAGGAGACAGCCGGTCTCTCTCTCCAGTGGCAGAGCCAGTTCCAGGGAGAGGAGACAGTTTGTCTCTCTCCCCAGTGGCAGAACCATCCCCAGGGAGCGTTGGTAGCCGACCAATTTTCCCAGCGACAGAACCCCTTCCAGGGAGAGGAAACAGTCTGTCTCTCTTCCCAACGACAGAGAAAGTTCCAGGGAGCAGAGGTAGCCAACCTCCCTCCACAGCAACAGAACCCCTTCCCAGGAGAGGAAACAGCTGGTCTCTCTCCCCAGTGGCAGAGACAGTTCCAGGGAGAGGAGACAGAAGGTCTCTCTCCCCAGTGGCAGAGCCATCTCCATGGAGCGGAGGTAGCTGAACTCCCCAGCGACAGAACCCCTTCCAGGGAGAGGAGACAATCAGTCTCTCTCCCCAGTGGCAGAGCCACTCCCAGGGAGCGGAGGTAGCCAACCTTCCTCCCCAGCAGCAGAGCCAGTTCCAGAAGTGGAGGTAGCCAACCTCCCTCACCAGCGACAGAACCCCTTCCAGGGAGAGGAGACAATTGGTCTCTCTCCCCAGTGGCAGAGCCACTCCCAGGGAGCGGAGGTAGCCAAACTCCCTCCCCAGCAGCAAAGCCAGTTCCAGGGAGCGGAGGTAGCCAACCTCCCTCACCAGCAACAGAACCCCTTCCAGGGAGAGGAGACACCCTGTCTCTCTCCCCAGCTGCAGAGAAAGTTCCAGGGACATCCCCACTGACAGTACCCCTTCCAGGGAGAAAACACAGCGGTCTCTCTCCCCAGTGGCAGAACCTGTTTCTGGGAGAGAAGGCAGTCGGTCTCTCTCCCCAGCCGCAGAACCATCCCCAGTGAGCAGAGGTAGCCAACCTCCCTCCACAGCGACAGAACCCCTTCCAGGGAAAGGAGACAGACGGTCTCTCTCCACAGTGGCAGAGCTATTCCCAGGGAGCAGAGGTAGCCAACCTCCCTCCCCAGCGACAGAACCCCTTCCAGGGAGAGGAGATAACCGGTCTCTCTCCACAGTGGCAGAGCCACTCCCAGGGAGCAGAGGTAGTGATCTCCCTCCCCAGCAGTAGAGCCAGTTCCAGGGAGTGGAGGTAGCCAACCTCCCTCCACAGCGACAGAACCCCTTCCAGGGAGAAGAGACAGTTGATCTCTTTTCCCAGTTGCAGAACCTGTTCCAAGGAGAGGAGATAGTCGTTCTCTTTTCCCAGCAGAAGAGCCATCCCAGGGAGCGGAGGTAGCCAACCTTCCTCCCTAGTGACAGAACCCCTTCCAGGGAGAGGAGACAGCCGGTCTCTCTCCCCAGCGGCAGAGCCAGTTCCAGGGAGAGGAGACAGACGATTTCTCTCCCCAGTGGCAGAGCCATCCCCTGGGAGCGGTGGTAGCCGACCTCCCTCCCCAGTGACAGAACCCCTTCCAGGGAGAAGAGACAGTCGGTCTCTCTCCCCAGTGGAAGAACCTGTTCCCAGGAGAGGAGACAGTCAGTCTCTCTCCCCAGAAGCAGAGCCATCCCCAGGGAGCAGAGGTAGCCAAACTCCCTCCCTAGCGAAAGAACCCCTTACAGGGAGAGGAGACAGCCAGTCTCTCTCCCCAGTGGCAGAACCTGTTTCCGGGAGAGGAGACAGTTGGCCTCTCTCCCCAGCAGCAGAGCCATCCCCAGGGAGTGGAGGTAGTCACCTTCCCTCTCCAGCAAAAGAACCCCTTCCAGAGAGAGGAGACAGGTGGTCTTTCTCCCCAGTGGCAGAGCCATTTCCAGGGAGAGGAAACAGTCGGTCTCTCTCCCCAGTGGTAGAACCATCCCCAGGAGCGGTGGTAGCCAACCTCCCTCCACAGCGACAGAACCCTTTCCCAGGAGAGGAGACAGCTAGTCTCTCTCCCCAGTGGCAGAGCCAGTTCCAGGGAGAGGAGACAGAAGGTCTCTCTCCCCAGTGGCAGAGCCATATCCAGGGAGAGGAGGTAGCCAAACTCCCTCCACAGTGATAGAATCCATTCCAGGGAGAGGAGACAATCGGTCTCTCTCCACAGTGGCAGAGCCACTCCCAGGGAGCGGAGGTAGCCAATCTCCCTCCCTAGCAACAGAGCCAGTTTCAGAGAGTGGAGGTAGCCGACCTCCCTCACCAGTGACAGAACCCCTTCCAGGGAGAGGATACAATCGGTCTTTCTCCCCAGTGGCAGAGCCACTCCCAAAGAGTGGAGGTAGCCAACCTTCCTCCCTAGCAGAAGAGCCAGTTTCAGAGAGTGTAGGTAGCCAACCTCCCTCACCAGCGACAGAACCCCTTCCAGGGAGAGGAGACAATTGGTCTCTCTCCCCAGTTTCAGAGCCACTCCCAGGGAGCGGAGGTAGCCGTACTCCCTCCCCAGCGACAGAACCCCATCCAGGGAGAGTAGCCAACCTCCCTCCCCAGCAGCAGAGCCAGTTCCAGAAAGCGGAGGTAGCCGACCTCCCTCACCAGTGACAGAACCCCTTCCAGGGAGAGGAGACAACTGGTTTCTGTCCCTAGCTGCAGAGCAGGTTTCAGGGAGAGGAGGTAGCCAACCTCCCTCCTCAGTTACAGAACCCCTTCCAGGGAGAGAAGACAGCGGTCTCTCTCCCCAGTGGCAGAACATTTTCCCAGGAGAGAAGACAGTTGGTCTCTCTCCCCATCAGCAGAGCCATCCCAAGGGAGCAGAGGTAGCCGACCTCCCTCCCCAGCGACAGAACTCCCTACAGGGAGAGGAGACAGCCAGTCTCTCTCCACAGTGGCAGAGCCACTCCCAGGGAGCAGAGGTAGTGACCTCCCTCCCCAGCAGTAGATGCAGTTCCAGTGAGCGGAAGTAGCCAACCTCCCTCCCCAGTGACAGAACCCCTTCCAGGGAGAGGAGACAGTCAGTCTCTCTCCCCAGTGGCAGAACCTGTTCCCAGGAGAGGAGACAGTCGGTCTTTCTCCCCAGCAGCAGAGCCATCCCCATGGAGTTGAGGTTGCCAACTTCCCTCCACAGTGACAGGGCCCCATCCAGGGAGATGAGACAGCCTGTTCTCAGGAGAGGAGACAGTTGGCCTCTCTCCCCAGCAGCAGTGCCATCCCCAGGGAGCGGAGGTAGCCAGCCTCCCTTTCCAGCAACAGAACCACTTCCAGTGAGAGGAGACAGCCGGTCTCTCTCTCCAGTGGCAGAGCCTGTTCCAGGGAGAGGAGACAGTTTGTCTCTCTCCCCAGTGGCAGAACCATCCCCAGGGAGCATTGGTAGCCGACCAATTTTCCCAGCGACAGAACCCCTTCCAGGGAAAGGAAACAGTCTGTCTCTCTTCCCAACGACAGAGAAAGTTCCAGGGAGCAGAGGTAGCCAACCTCCCTCCACAGCAACAGAACCCCTTCCCAGGAGAGGAAACAGCTGGTCTCTCTCCCCAGTGGCAGAGACAGTTCCAGGGAGAGGAGACAGAAGGTCTCTCTCCCCAGCGGCAGAGCCATCTCCATGGAGCAGAGGTAGCTGAACTCCCCAGCGACAGAACCCCTTCCAGGGAGAGGAGACAATCGGTCTCTCTCCCCAGTGGCAGAGCCACTTCCAGGGAGCGGAGGTAGCCAACCTTCCTCCCCAGCAGCAGAGCCAGTTCCAGAAGTGGAGGTAGCCGACCTCCCTCACCAGCGACAGAACCCCTTCCAGGGAGAGGAGACAATTGGTCTCTCTCCCCAGTGGCAGAGCCACTCCCAGGGGGCAGAGGTAGTGATCTCCCTCCCCAGCAGTAGAGCCAGTTCCAGGGAGTGGAGGTAGCCAACCTCCCTCCACAGCGACAGAACCCCTTCCAGGGAGAAGAGACAGTTGATCTCTTTTCCCAGTGGCAGAACCTGTTCCAAGGAGAGGAGACAGTCGTTCTCTTTTCCCAGAAGAGCCATCCCAGGGAGCGGAGGTAGCCAACCTTCCTCCCTAGTGACAGAACCCCTTCCAGGGAGAGGAGACAGCCGGTCTCTCTCCCCAGCGGCAGAGCCAGTTCCAGGGAGAGGAGACAGACGATTTCTCTCCCCAGTGGCAGAGCCATCCCCAGGGAGCGGTGGTAGCCGACCTCCCTCCCCAGTGACAGAACCCCTTCCAGGGAGAGGAGAGAGTCGGTCTCTCTCCCCATCAACCTGTTTTTGGCTTGTACGATATAAATAGCTGCCTGTGTTCTAATTCAGTATACAAAATATTTTCGAGGTTATACTTGTTCCTCCATTGCAACACTTGTATTCAAAGGTTAATAATTTCTAAATAGCGATACTATTTCTATATATATAGAGTCACATAGGACATTACTGGATTTGCATATAAATTTATGGCCTAAAGTTTTTTAGTTTTCCTTGCTACATTAAAAAAGAAGAAGATAAGAGCCCATTGACTCCCCAACCTCCCCTGACATGTTTTGCTGACAAACGGCTTTTTTTAAAGGGTACGGCAGCACCGATATGGCAGGTTTTTATCCCATCAAAGCTCCACCTTACTTGTGACATCATAGACTACCGTCCAATCATAAACTGTTTTGTATCCATCAATCCGATTTCAGTTTGTATGTTATAGTGGCAATATTGAATACAGGTTTTCCATTCAGATAGTGTGTATTCTTTAGTGGATAGATTGTTTCACTTTTGTAGAGCTGATACTTTACATCTGTGAAGACTTAATTACTACTTGGATAATAATGATACATGGGCACATATATATCAAATCTGTTATTCTTGAGTGTAATAACTCTGACAGGTCACACTGGAATAACTGAATGGAATTACTAACAAATATTATAAGAGAGTTATTATTTAGGACATTGCATACATATATGATTATATATACTATAATAGGTGAAAGGAATAAATGCTGTAAATAAAATATATTCACTAACATAGGATGTTGTATTTGTGACAAATCTAATATATAAAGAAAATTGTTGGGGGAAAGGGTATAGATATCTGAATTAGTAATAAATTAGAAGGAGTAAAAAGTGTTAATAACAAGTTGGTGAATAAAAACCTGCAAAAACAACACAGAGGTCGATATAATATTGTGATAAACTATATTTATAATGTGTTAGATAGAAAGGATTACTGACATAAATGTCTTTAGATCATAGTATGTGATGTATAAGTGATCCTGGCTGTGTAAGTATAAATTGTTAAGTAAATCCTAATCATTTTGTTACTAAAGAAATTATGTGTGACAGTGTCGGGTACATAGAAGTGTATAAGACTACTAATAATATTTCAGTGACTTTAAATATTGCCTGAAGATGTACAGACAAGTCTAATGATAAATATGTGCAGAAGAAATAGTGGATATTCTAATTGTGACAATGTTCTGCTCTTGCAAAGAGAGTTTTAATTATTAATCTAAATACGTTTTATTAGTGTATAGTTTTCCATTTGGTTCATGGTTATGTTCCCAGTATCATTTTCCTATGGGTTTTGTATATTCCAATTAGTATGTTATCTATGTTATTTCCATTTAATTCCATTTTTTTCAAGGTATATCCAAGTCATATATGATTATTTTGTATTATTATAGTTTTAATACATTATCTTATCCATGTAATAGCTAATCCATGTAATAATATATTATTACGTTCCCATAGTCAATTATATAATCCATCAGATCTTTAGTTCAGGCTCCTGTGATCTTATAGATAAGATAAATAATTATTGTGTTCATTTAAGCCATTTGGCTGCACGGCATTTAATAAAAATATTCATTTGCTTTCATGTTGTAGCAGCATTTTTGTCATATCTCCTCTTATGCCTAGATTGACTTTTTGGATACCTGTGCATTGAAGATTGACAACTTTTGCTTGGTGATATTTATGGAAATTATATGCTACCGATGTGATAGATTTCCCATTTTGTAATTCTTTGGAGCATTTTGTATGTTACGTAGGTGTTCCTGTAAATGAGTTTGTAGCTTGCGAGTCGTCATTCCAATATATACTTTAGGACAATTGCACTGGAGAACATATATTACTCCTGTTGAGTTGCAGCTTATATACGATTTCATTTTGTGTTTTTTGCCAAATCTATCATGATCTATATGAGCTGTGTGCTGTCTTGGTGTTAGTTTTTTCTTGTTAGAGAAATGGCTTGGACTGATTAGGTCTTTTAGATTTCTGCTCCTTGTATAACTTACTTCTACTTTATTGCCTAATATCTGCTTTAAAGTAGCATCTGATTGCAGGATATTCCAATAATTATTGATTACATTAATTACTCTGTGGCTGTGAGAATTGTAAATTAATCTTGTTTTGCCATCAAACATGCGGGGCTTAGATTTCAGCAGTTCCTTTCTTGGGTTTAATGTGGCTCTTTGGCTTTTTTTAAATAGATGTTTTTCTGTATCCAAGTTTTAATAATCTTCGGCTAGATTACGAGTTGTGCGTTAGGGTAAAAAAGCAGCGTTAAGAGGTCCTAACGCTGCTTTTTTATGCCCGCTGGTATTACGAGTCTTGAAGGTTTAGGGTCACCGCACACTTCTTTGGCCTTACCACAAAACGACTTACGTAAACTTCGTAAAGTCTTTTTTCTATGGGTCTTCCATAGTGCCGGTATTACGAATCTGTCCTGGGAGGCCAAAAAGTGAGCTGTACACCCTACCCTGTCAAGAGTCCTAATGCATTTAAAAGTCAGTAGTTAAGAGTTTTATGGTACAACGCCGTAACATAAAACTCATAACTAAAGTGCTAAAAAGTACACTAACACCCATAAACTACCTATTAACCCCTAAACCGAGGCCCTCCCACATCGCAAAAACTCCGGACACCACCGCCACCTACATTATATTTATGAACCCCTAATCTTCTGCCCCCAACATCGCCGATACCTACATTATATTTATTAACCCCTAATCTGTCGCCCCAATGTCGCCGCAACCTACCAAAACTATTAACCCCTAATCTGCCACCCCCAACGTCGCCGCCACTATAATAAACATATTAACCCCTAAACTGCCGCACTCCCGCCTCGCAAACATTAGTTAAATATTATTAACCCATAATCTGCCGTCCCTAACATTGCCGCCACCTACCTACATTAATTAACCCCTAATCTGCAGTCCCCAACATCGCCACCATCTAAGCCGGGCGAAGTGGTCCTCCAGATGGGCAGAAGTCTTCATCCAGATGGCATCTTCTATCTTCATCCATCCGGTGTGGAGCAGGGTCCATCTTCAAGACATCCGACGAGGAGCATCCTCTTCATCCGACGACTAAAGCTGAATGAAGGTACCTTTAAGTGACATCATCCAAGATGGCGTCCCTTAGATTCCGATTGGCTGATAGAATTCTATCAGCCAATCGGCATTAAGGTAGAAAAAATCCTATTGGCTGATGCAATCAGCCAATAGGATTGAAGTTCAATCCTATTGGCTGATTCATTCAGCCAATAGGATTGAGCTTGCATTCTATTGGCTGATTGCATCAGCCAATAGGATTTTTTTAGGGTGTAGACATAACTTTAGTTTCCCCATAGGAATCAATGGGGCTGCGTTACTGAGTTTTAAGCTGCTTTTTTGCAGGTGTTAGACTTTTTCTCAGCCGGCTCTCCCCGTTGACTCCTATGGGGAAATCGTGCATGAGCACGTACGACCAGCTCACCGCTGACTTAAGCAGCACTGGTATTGGACTTCGGTAATGAGCAAAAGTTTGCTCAGTGCTCACTTCTTGTCTTTTAACGCCGGGTTTCTGAAAACCCATAATACCAGCGCTGCAGGTAAGTGAGCGGTGAGAGAAAACTGCTTGTTAGCACCGCATAGACTCTAACGCAGAACTCGTAATCTAGGCCCTTTTTTCTAATTCTTGAGCTCTCATATTAAATTGACTGTTATCTGAACAATTACATTTGGTTCTTAGGAACTCCCCTATTGGTAGGGATTTGATGGTACTAGGTGCATGAGCACTTGTACTATATACTATTATTCATTGATGATCTCAATAAGTCTGTTAATGGCATTACATTTTGTTTGACATGGAATGAGCAGTCTATTCAATTTCTAGACACATGCATCTATAAGGTGGAACATGGATTAAAGGCAGATATTTATTCAAAGCCCACAGACAGAAATAACACTTTGCTGTATGGCAGCTTTCATCCACCTTCCACCTTTAAAGCAATACCAAAAAGTCAATTATTAAGGGTAGATCGCATTGTGTCTGATATTGAAGAATTGGAAAGTCTGAACCCACTGTAATCAAGAGGAATAGGAATAAAGATAAGACCAATAGGCTATTATTTGTATCACAATATAGTACCAGGAGCAGTCAGGTGAATAAAATTATACGGAAGTATTGGCACATTCTTCAGAAGTGTCATCCTGACATTAATGCATTCCATGAACCACCAATGCCAGCTTACAAAAGGAGTCCAAATATTAAAGATCAATTGGTTAGAGCTGATGTTGGTAGTTATAAGTATCACCAGAAAACCATTACTGGTAAGCGACGCACTGGTTGTTATCCTTGCCTTTCCTGTATAAATTGTATTTCTATGATTAAGGGAGGAGAATTTTTTCATCCCTATACAGGTAAAAAATACCGAATTAAAGAATATTTGACTTGTAGAACAGAGTTTATCATTTATGCCGTTAAGTGTCCATGTTCATTGGTATACATTGGACAATCGACAAGAGAGGCACGTGAGAGAATATCTGAGCACAAGTCAAATATCAGATGTGGCAAGGATGCTCCAGTGTCTGCGCATTTTTTACAAGCAGGACACAGTATTAGCCAATTACGTTTTCAGATCTTGGAACATATACACATGCCTAGGAGAGGGGGTGATAGAGAGGCCTTATTGAATAAAAGGGAGGCCTTTTGGATTAATGAACTTAACACCTTATGGCCTAAAGGCCTTAATAGGGAGTGTAATTGGACAACATTTAAAATTTAAAATCGTAATTTAACATCAAGCAAGATAAATAGGTTAATCTTGTTAGTAAGCTTAGGGGTTTGCATTTCCTTGGTTATATATTTAAATCTAGCATCATAATGGATTATGCCTTAATTAGTAAGTCAAAAAGGTAATTTGAGTGACATTATTGGACATATATTTTTGGCATTATCTATTTATATACTGAGTATCCATTAGTTTTTAATTTCTGACTTATTGTTATATGGGTATCCTTTGTTGAAGGATTCCCATATATATCAATTTTTAATTCTATATATAGTCCATTCGGTTGATTGTGCTTCTATATATATATGGTAATTAAGACATTCTGATATGAGTATTGTGATTAATTTTAAATTTTTATATATTTGAATATTTCTAATATACCTATTTTCACTAGCATATTCACATTGAATTTAGTTGTCACAAATATTATTCAATTCTAATTTTTTACTTTCTATTTCTATTTTTATAGGATCACTTGGCACTTTATTTATGAAGTTGATTTTTGCAATATATACAATGTATAATATTCCGTAACACATTTGTATTTTTGTAACTGCAAGAAAATGTATTTTGACATGCAATATTCAAGTCCACCACTGGAGGGCGATATATGTGCAATTTCACAATTGTTTGGCGCCATTATGGCTATTTAAATGTTGGTTTGTTTAATTTATGTCAGGCTTGAGAAAGGGCTTATTGTTAGCCCGAAACGTTGCTGTATTTGACCTGTGTTTAAAAATAAAAAGTCACTTTGCTCACTGCTGGAGACTACCTTCTTCTGCTTGAATTGTCTGGGCTTGGTCAGCTCTCTCCGTGCACTAGTGAGTGGTGGGTCCTGTATCCATTTCTATTTCACTTGTACTATATACCAGTAAATTAGTTGTTCTGGCTTTTCTGAATAGGTCTGTACCAATCTGTCCATCTTCCTTTTTAAAGATTCTCAGATCTAGGAAGGGTACCTCTGTTTGGCTCACGTGATAAGTTAATTTAATATTGTTGTTCAAGTTTTTTAAAAAAAACAATCCAACTTATCCTTGGGACCTTCCAATATAAATATGATGTCACCAATATATCTCAGCCATATTGGGATATGCTGAGAATATTCATCATGTATATCAAAAAAGACAATTTTTTTGTTCCCACTAACCTAGGAATACACTTGCATAGGTTGGTGTGCATGCTGCGCCCCTTGTTTGTAGGTAAAATCTGTTGTTGAAGACAAAGACATTTTTCTTTAATACGAACTCAAGTTATTGAAGGACAAAGTCATTATGATTATCTTCCTCAGGGGAGATATCTAAAATGTGCTTAACAGCTTTTAAACCCAATTCATGGCTGATACTCGTATACAGTGCCTCTACATCGTCTGTAACCAGCCATGTATATTTGCTTAAACAAATGTCTTGTAACTGTTTGCCCGGGGGGAGGCGGGTGTTACTGTTTTTGTGGAATTTTAGGGTTTGTTACTGTTAAGAATTTATTTTCTTTTACTGAGATTGTTCCATTGACTCTCGCCTGTGTGATCAAATTTTGATATTGAGAATGAAAATCTTGGAGAAGACACGACCATAATTTTTTGTAACAAGTTAAATCTTTTTTGTTTTAGAATGTTTATTGGATGAAATAAAGCAATACAGATTAATGCAGCAAAAATCACAGTAATCGCAGAATAAACAACTTGTACAAAAGTCATATTTGATTTTACTCATTTCAAAAGCTTATCATCCAGCATTTTATGATTCGAATTGTTATATTAATAAACAACCTTATTTGAAACTTTAACAATAAAACAACAGAACTTTAGTCGGTCACGAAGTGGGCTTAAAACCTAAATCTCTTTCGCTCATGTACACCTAAGTTTGTTCCCTTCCCGGTTTGGTATCAGGTCTGGTTGGTTATATGGGGTCATTAATGTGTGTGCATTCGTGATTCCCAATAAAATTGTATATTATGGAATGTTTCCATATCTTTTCTTATGAAATAACCATATTCCTCTAAATGAATTGTGTGTTCCATGAGTGATTCCCATGCTTGGTATGTGGGAACCACTTGTGATTTCCAATTGGCTGCTATCAGGGATTTTGCAGTATTTAATGCTAACTGTATTAATTTCCTCCGTATTTTACACTTACACCTTGGAAGTAATTTTAATAAAGCTTTAGGGAGTTGGATTTGATAGTCACTTTTTTGACTACCAATGGTTTTGATATATTCCCCTATTTGTAACCAGAAGGGTTGTATTCTGTTGCACGCCCACCATATGTGAGTCATGGAATCTCTACTACCACAACCTCTCCAGTACATGTCCGAGGCTGCCGGGTAAATCGCCTTGATCCTAACCGGGGTAAGATACCATCTGGCCAGAATCTTGAAGTTTAACTCCAAAGATTTAGCTGATACCGAGGATTTTTTTGTGTTGTGAATTATGTGCTTCCACTCCGTTTCAGTCAATTCCTTACCCAATTCCCTATGCCAACGGCTGACATAATTAGGGGTTTCAGACTTTTCTACACTTAATAAAGTATTTTTCCCCATGCTAATGAGTGTCTCAGTGGCTGGTCTTGTAAGCATTGTTGCTCGAAAGGGGTGGGTTGTCTCGTCATCAGTCCTCTATCTGTGGAAGTAGCTAAATAGTGGACAAGTTGATAGTACTTCAACCATTTTGTGAAGGTTCCACCTAATATATCTCCCAAGTCAGTTCTCTGCTTGAGTTTATTACTAATTAAAAAATTATATATGGGAGCAGTATACCCTATTTCCCAATCATGTTGTGTATTCAATTTTTGCTCTAGCCCTCCATGTAGTTCTGCGTTAGGTGAGACTGGGGACATAGGAGATCTTAATGAGGAGATACTATGATCCTTATTTATTAGGCTATCCCATATCTCAAAAACATGCTGGTATAACGAGTAGGACGTAGTCCATGGTGGCCTTCTTTTCTTATCTACCCAGCACAACGCTCCTGGGGATGGGGTTCTCAAAATATGTGAATCTAGTGCCACCCATGCTTTACTGTCTCCATTGCGATGCCAATCCAATATCCTTTGCAGACACTTCGCTTTATAGTATATCTCTATGTTTGGAAGTCCCAAACCTTCAGTCTGGGTGGAACGGTACATTGTATTTTTAATGATTCTAGGTTTAGTTTTACCCCAAACATATTCATTTATTAATTTTTGAAGCATATTACGAAAAAGAATTAGGCAATGAGATCGGCACTGTTTGGAGAACATAAAGAATTCTGGGCAACACTGTCATCTTCACTGCTTGAATGTGCCCCCACCATGAAATTGTTTTATCACTCCATCTACTTAGCTCTTTGTTTAATTCTTTGTACAGGTTCTGATAATTCCACTCAAACAGTATATTAGATCTGGGCGATAAATAAATACCTAAATATTTAATGGCCTTTTTCTGAGGACTAAATGGACAGTTCTCCAATAGTTCAGCATATTCAGCATGTGGGATTGATATATTCAAGATCTCTGACTTTTGGTCGTTTATTAAAAAGTTGGAAAATGATCTGAACTCCCCAAACTATCTTAAGACTTCAGTTATTGATTCAGCAAGCTTGGTCAAAGTAAGCAGCACATCGTCCGCTTAAAGCGACAATTTGTAATCGTCTTGCCCTATTTTGATACCCGATATCTTCTTATTTTGCCTTATTTTATGGGCCAATATTTCCATGCTCAACTCAAACAAGAGAGGGGGCAGGGGGCAGCCTTGGCGAGTACCATTTTGTATAAAAAAAGCATCTGATAGTATATTATTTGCTTTTACTTTGGCTGAAGGGCTGTGGTATAGACTGAAGATTCTATTTATGATAGTTTCACCAAATCCCGCCTTACGTAAGACGGCCTGTAAAAATCTCCAGTCTAGGCGATCAAACGCTTTTTCGGCGTCAGCGGAGACAATCACCATCCCAACTTTATGTATTTTAGCATATTCAATTAATTGTAATGTTCTGATAGTGTTGTCTCTCGCTTCCTTTCCAGGGACAAAACCGGCCTGATCGAGGTGTACAATTTAGGGTAAAATCTTATTGATGCACCCTGCCAATATCTTTGCGAACAGCTTCAAATCTGTGTTGAGCAGGGAGATGGGTCTGTAGCTACTGGGTAAATTGGCTGGTTTGTTTGACTTAGGTAACACAGAGATATATGCTTCTAAGCACTCTGCAGGAAAACGTCCCAGCTCATCTATGTGTTGAAATGCCTGTAATAAGTGGGGTGCTATGGTGGATTTATACATCTTATAGTAATCATTCAAATAACCATCAGGGCCAGAGCTTTTATTGTTAGGCAAAGCCTCTATGGCATCTAGAATTTCTTTCAAGGTCATAGGGGAGTCCAAGATATCTGCGTTGTGTGGTGAAATTTTAGGGGTATCAACTGATTCTAAGTAGTTATTAAGGGCATCTGGATTGTCTGTATCATTTTGCTTTATAATGTTATATAATTTGGAGTAATAATTCCCAAAAACATTCACTATTTTTTTTTGCTCTGTTTCAGTCTGTCCCTTTTCATTGTCAATTTTGAAAATATGGGCTTGGAAGGCTTTTTGGGAAAGGGCTTTTGCTAACCATGTGCCTGCTTTATTGCTATTGTGGAAATACATTTTTGTTAGGTAATACGCTTTTTTTATTGCGTTTTTTTGGAAAAGCATTCTAAAGGCTTCCCTAGCGTTATTAACAGATTGTGTAACATCATCTCTCTGAGGGTTAAGTTTATGTTGTTGCTCCGTTAATTGTAAATTAGAGAGTAAATGATCATATTCTGTGTTATATTGCTGACGCAGGAGTGTTTTTTGCTTAATTATCTCCCCTCTAATCATTGCCTTATGCGCCAAACAATTATTAATACCATTTGTGGCTGCTGGAGTATTGTGCTGGAAGAAATCTCTTATGTTAACTTCTATTTGATTTTTAATAACTGAGTTATGTAATATAGTGGGATCTAGATGCCACATGGCTTGACGTTGAGGAATCGAGGACCACATAAGATCTAGGGTGATCGAAGCATGATCCGACCAAGAAATCGGGAGGATCTCTGTGTCAGTAGCTTTGGCTTTGTTGTTATGATCTATCAACCAATAATCTATTCTTGAATAAGAACGCCCTGGGTGTGAATAAAAAGTATAACTTCGCGTTTTAGGATGGTGCAACCTCCAGACATCCATCAGCATTAGTGTATCTAGTTTTTGGGTGATGCGTGATCTATGCTTTTGAGTTATCTGGCTTTTTCCTGTGGAGCTATCTGTGTATGGGTTCAGAGTCATGTTCAGGTCCCCCCCCCCCCCACACTATTTCTGTACTTTTCTCAATTTATTTAGCACTTTATTAAAGAAAAATTGCTGTCCTGTATTGGGCGCATATATATTCATTAGTGTTAGGGGGCTATTATAGAGTGTGCCTACCAATATCAAAAATCTGCCATCTTCATCAAGATGTTGCTCTGAGACTTGAAATGGAATCTCCCTACTTATCATAATCCCCACCCCATTCTTTTTTTTGATGTTTGAACTAAAAAATTATTGGGTATATATTTTAGAATATAATTTTGGTCCCCCCTGCTTGGGGAAGTGGGTTTCCTGCAAAAACACTATTGTTCCCTGTTGTTTTTTAAACCAAGCTAGGGCAATTGATCTCTTGTTTGGAGAGTTCAAACCCTTGCAGTTTTGTGAAATAAGTTTTATATTGTGAGACATTATGTGTGGTTAATAGCCCTTCTAAGCTTAATTGTAATCATTATTTTGCCTGAATTTGGTTCTCTCCTTACACAGTGAAAGATATGTTTAGGTGACAAATGAGCGTCATAATACTTCATCCAGTACGTTCCTGACTAACATAACAGAACAAGCTGTAAAAACTTAATAAACAAATAATACAGCAACAATAACAAAAAATTAACCAGAAATACAGTTTCCATTCTCCCAATATCAAAGGGAAATGAAAATAAAAAGGAAAAAGTAGGGGAATTCAAAGACCTAATTAGGTCCAGACACAGTTGGGATTACATAGCGTTATGTTTGCATTTATTTATTGTATTTTTTTTTTTTTTTTTTTTTAAATTATTATTATTCTTCCACTTATATAGCAACCCATATCTCCTGGGTTGCTATATAAGCCAGATAACTCAAAAGCATAGATCACGCATCACCCAAAAACTAGATACACTAATGCTGATGGATGTCTGGAGGTTGCACCATCCTAAAACGCGAAGTTATACTTTTTATTCACACCCAGGGCGTTCTTATTCAAGAATAGATTATTGGTTGATAGATCATAACAACAAAGCCAAAGCTACTGACACAGAGATCCTCCCGATTTCTTGGTCGGATCATGCTTCGATCACCCTAGATCTTATGTGGTCCTCGATTCCTCAACGTCAAGCCATGTGGCATCTAGATCCCACTATATTACATAACTCAGTTATTAAAAATCAAATAGAAGTTAACATAAGAGATTTCTTCCAGCACAATACTCCAGCAGCCACAAATGGTATTAATAATTGTTTGGCGCATAAGGCAATGATTAGAGGGGAGATAATTAAGCAAAAAACACTCCTGCGTCAGCAATATAACACAGAATATGATCATTTACTCTCTAATTTACAATTAACGGAGCAACAACATAAACTTAACCCTCAGAGAGATGATGTTACACAATCTGTTAATAACGCTAGGGAAGCCTTTAGAATGCTTTTCCAAAAAAACGCAATAAAAAAAGCGTATTACCTAACAAAAATGTATTTCCACAATAGCAATAAAGCAGGCACATGGTTAGCAAAAGCCCTTTCCCAAAAAGCCTTCCAAGCCCATATTTTCAAAATTGACAATGAAAAGGGACAGACTGAAACAGAGCAAAAAAAAATAGTGAATGTTTTTGGGAATTATTACTCCAAATTATATAACATTATAAAGCAAAATGATACAGACAATATATAGCTGCCTGTGTTCTAATTCAGTATACAAAATATTTTGGAGGTTATACTTGTTCCTCCATTGTAACACTTGTATTCAAAGGTTAATCATTTCTAAATAGCGATCCTATTTATATATGTATAGAATCACATAGGACATTACTGGATTCACATATAAATTTATGGCCTAAAGTTTTTTAAGGTGCTAGTTTTCCTTGCTACATTAAAAAAGAGAAGAAGGTATGAGCCCATTTACTCCCCAACCCCCCCGGTCTCCCCTCTCTCTCCCCAGCGGCAGAGCCAGTTCCAGGGAGAGGAGACAGCCGGTCTCTCTCCCCAGCGGCATAGCCTTTCCCAGGGAGCAGAGGTAGCCAACCTCCCTCCCCAGTGGCAGTTCAGTTCCCAGGAAGAAGAAGTAGCTGACCTCTCTCCCCAGTGACATAACCCCTTCTTGGGAGAGGAGACAGCCAGTCTCTCTCCCCAGTGACTTGGCATGATCCAGGGAAAAGATATCAGCATCCTCAACCCCCAGCAGCAGTGGCCAACCACCAAAGTGGAAGGGAGTTTGGGGCTGGAGCAACCGGCTAACTCAAAGCCATACTTATGGGGGAGATGTAACAGTAGCCTCTGTTACTTTTGGAGAGGAATGCAGGCCAACCTCCACCCCACCGACTATGGACCCTGGAACTTGAAAGGATCCTGTTTTTTGGGAGGCGGGTGCCCCGGAATGGTGTGGAGGGCTTTTGCCCCGGAGTCTGGGTTGCCCCGTTTCCCTGAGTTACCAGTGAATCTGGGAGGTGGAAGACCCTGGTGCAGAATTAGGGTTCCTGTGGCTGTGGAGGTGACCCTGACATTCCCACAGCAGAAGGGATGGAGCTGAGCCCCGAGAAGGAGATTGATCGCTGCCCTCCACCACCACCACTGGATTATACTGGAGGAGCGGTGGATACTGTAGAGCCGGAGTTTGTCCCTGTGGTTCTGGAGAAGGCTGAGGTGGTCCCCTGTGTCAATCCAGCAGTGGAGCTGGCAACTGGGCAGGTGGGTGCTAATAACTGTCTTTTCCCAGTCTAGGAGGATTTTTCAGTTGCAGGGCAGTCTGCCCCGGTCCCCAACCTTGGGATGCAGCAGCACCAGCTACCCAGCCTTCCTTCCAGTGGCAGATGCCTTTCATGGGAGAGTCCAGAAACCCTTCTGTGACTGTGACTTGTGGGTGGGCAAATTTTCTGGAGCCGGCATTGGAAACATGTTTTGGGACTTGGCATTATGTGAAGGCCAGTGGGGGGCAAGGAGGATGCCACAAGCCCAGGAGGGATGGGATGACCTCTCTCAGCAACCTACAATTGGAGAGCCACCACTAGACAGCCCCAAGCTGACTAGAAGGGGGCAGCACTGTCATGGATACCATACTGCCAAAGCTACCCCCATCCCCCTACTACCTGGCTCTCCACTTATCACACCAGTTTTGGCCCTTTCATGGCTCACGGGATCTCCCAAACTCTTGCTGTCTATTGTTTTGTTGTTTGTACCTCTTCACAAAAGAGCTAATCCCTGACCGGGAAAACCCCTCTTGACTGGCCGGGCTCCTGGAACTGCTGGCTGGCCACGAGCTGATCCCTGACTGCATAAACCTTTCTAGGCTGGCCAGGATCCTGGAACTGCCGGCCAGCCGCACTGCGCTGGATACCCGCTAACCTTTACCCCAGGACCAGAGGTGGGGTGATCGCTGGAAGGGAGCTCCCTTCAGAACCAGGGGTTTTGGACACCCCCACCTCCATATCTTTACCAGGCTGTAGCTCTGGTCCCCAGTAACAGATCATGCCGCTTTTTAGACTGTGGCATCCGGGAATGAGAGCTTTCCAATGACACCCTGGAAGTGCCACCACTCCCCGGAGATCACCCTGAAACCGCAACCTAAGTACTGTTGGGACTCTATGGGATTGTGGCTCCTATGGAGGCGCCGGACTGTTTAGAGGGGTGGGAATGGCAGGAGATCTGGGAGTCAGATAAGGCCCTTTCTGTTTTAATATAAGCAGAGTCCCTGTGTTTATATAAGCAGAGTGTGTTTCCCAATAAAGTCAGTTCTTGTTTCACCTGAATACTGGTCTTGTCTGGTTATTTGGGTGGGCTACTTACTATAATCACATTCCAGCTATACAGCTGCAGGTTCCAAGGAGGAAGCAGGACCCTTTGGCAGAGCTACCCAGTTGGGGTAGCCGGGATCCGTCACACTCTCAGTTTAAAGTTTGAACAGGTAAGTTAGAAGGGCAGATTTTAAAACAGACAGAAGTATATATATATATATATATATATATATATGTATCTGAAGAGGCTATGATAAGGGATATGATAGCGCTGGTTGTTAGGAGACAATGTAAAACACAATTAATATGTGTGACTAGATGCCAATTATAATACAGAATACACAGCAAATCAAACACAATGTTAAAAAAACACTATAAAATAGAGTGGAGAGTTGAATACAAAATGTCCCAAATACTGGAGAACTTATATGTTGTATATATACAGTGGTAGAATTCGAGACTTGGGATGTGGGTGAAATGCACACTTACAGAAATGAACCTCAATCGTATGAGGTAAGGAAACAGCACATCAGGGAGTCACTCTTAGTAGGCTTGGCCCCTTAGGGTATAGGGGAAACTTCCAAACAATAGGCTTGTCTTTTTCCCTTCTGCTTTCCCGGGTGTATGTGAAACTTCAGGGAGTTGGAGCCTTTTTCCTCGGCCTCTTTTGGTATGGGTCCTCTCAGGATGGTAGTGTAAACGATATATAAGAGAAAGAAATACCAAAATAGTGTGATATCGTTTAAAAAAGGTTGTAGTAATAACTCCTTCTTCTTCAGAGACTCAGTGTAGTTATTACTACAACCTTTGAAACGCGTTAGACTTCACCTTATATGAACGGACTGTTTTTACCAACCAGAATCTCTGGTGCAGTATACTTTACAGATAAGAGTTTTTAACCTATCCACTGATCTCAGTATTTTGTGGATACTTGCTGCTACATTTGTGGTTTCTTTGGCTACCTGTGGCCATTTCACTATCTGTGGTCATTCCACTGCAGTTATTAGTACACAGTGCATATATTGGACTGCATTTGCTGTATATCGCTGTACAAATACCTCATACTTGTGAGGATTTTTGATGTAAGCAGGCATTTTTAGGAGTGTACATATGTGAATAAAATGTTTGATTTTTAAACGATATCACACTATTTTGGTATTTCTTTCTCTTATATATCGTTTACACTACCATCCTGAGAGGACCCATACCAAAAAAGGCCGAGGAAAAAGGCTCCAACTCCCTGAAGTTTCACATACACCCGGGAAAGCAGAAGGGAAAAAGACAAGCCTATTGTTTGGAAGTTTCCCCTATACCCTAAGGGGCCAAGCCTACTAAGAGTGACTCCCTGATGTGCTGTTTCCTTACCTCATACGATTGAGGTTCATTTCTGTAAGTGTGCATTTCACCCACATCCCAAGTCTCGAATTCTACCACTGTATATATACAACATATAAGTTCTCCAGTATTTGGGACATTTTGTATTCAACTCTCCACTCTATTTTATAGTGTTTTTTTAACATTGTGTTTGATTTGCTGTGTATTCTGTATTATAATTGGCATCTAGTCACACATATTAATTGTGTTTTACATTGTCTCCTAACAACCAGCGCTATCATATCCCTTATCATAGCCTCTTCAGATACATATTTACACAGGGGGATAAGCACTGTGCCAGCCGGGGATTCCCTGTTCTTCTCGGCCAGCACAATTGCTTCTCTGCTCACCAAGGGATAGCTGCTATATGGTTGTTTTTTTGCTCCCGGGGGATTCTACCTTCTAGATTGAGATTAGATTTTCTCCTATATCTCTTTTCCACCCCCTCAGTCTAGCGCCTTCTACCACTTTTTTCGCTTTCTGTCCCATATATATATATATATATATATATATATATATATATATGTAAAATAAGTTAACACAAAGGGACAGAGTACTGTAAAATTGGTTCCGCCTTAAGATTCCTCAACTTACTGTATACATATACCAGCTGCAGGGTATAAAATGCATGGGGAAATGTTTCTTTCTATTAATTTTTCTATATAGATTGTAAGTTCCCACGGGAATAGGGCCCTCAATTCCCCCTGTATTTGTCTGTAAAATTTTGTGTCTTATCGTATTGTTTCTCCACTGTACTGTTATCCTTCTACCCATGGGCAGCGCTGCAGAATCTGTTGGCGCTTTATAAATAAAGAATAATAATAATAATATATGAAATAGCTATTTTTTTAGTTGACACCACAACCCCTTTCAATGAGGTTGAGTTTTTAGGGAGAGTAGACATCCGTATCTTATCTTATCTTTTTCAAACTGCCTCCTTAACTTATCTTTGTCTGTTTAAACAAGTCATTAGAGAGAGCAATTGAAAATTAACATTTTAAAAACACAAGCTATTTCCAAATTACAAAGATCGAGTACATTTCCGATTACGCTTTCAGCGAAAATTATGATCATAAAGACCATTCTTTTCTCTCAATTGTTATACATCATGAACAATCTCCCTCTATTTATATTACATAAGGAAATTAATGCTTTTAACAAACAATGCTCTAAATTTATTTGGAGTGGGAAAAGACATATACAGGTGAAAAATTAGAATAGCATGCAAAAGTTAATTTATTTCACTAATACAACTTAAAAGGTTAAACTAATATATGAGATAGACTCATTACATGCAAAGCAAGATAGTTCAAGCCGTGATTTGTCATAATTGTGATGATTATGGCTTACAGCTCATGAAAACCCCAAATCCACAATCTCAGAAAATTAGAATATTGTGAAAAGGTGCAATATTCTAGGCTCAAAGTGTTCCACTCTAATCAACTAATTAAGCCATAACCTGCAAAGGGTTCATGAGCCTTTAAATGGTCTCTCAGTCTGGTTCAGTAGGAATCACAATCATGGGAAAGACTGCTGACCTGACAGTTGTGCAGAAAACCATCATTGACACCCTCCATAAGGAGGAAAAGCCTCAAAAGGTAATTGCAAAAGAAGTTGGATGTTCCCAAAGTGCTGTATCAAAGCACATTAATAGAAAGTTATGTGGAAGGGAAAATTGTGGAAGAAAAAGGTGCACAAGTAGCAGGGATGACCGCAGCCTGGAGAGGATTGTCAGGAAAAGGCCATTCAAAAGTGTTGGGGACTTTCACAAGGAGTGGACTGAGGCTGGAGTCAGTGCATCAAGAGCCACCACACACAGACGGATCCTGGACATGGGCTTTAAATGTCGTATTCTTTTCCCAAAATTATCCTCACTTTGGAGAGAAGTTGAAGACATGTGTAAATCCCTGCATTTAACAAATCAGATAACACCGCTCAGCGCTCTTCTACATATACTAGGGGAGGATATAACACAGATGTCGAGGAGACTATTGATATATATTTTCACGGCAACCAAGCTATACTTAGACTTTTTGTTGTTAAAGTTTTTAATAGATGGCCCCATTTAAAATCAAGTCACCAAATGTATTTATCGATAATGCGACATACCACTTGTTCCTACTGTTTTTTCTGAATAATGTGAACAATACCTGTACTAACTTACCACTACATGAAAAGTTTGTATAATGTTGAGATTGTTACTCATACTGCATACAATATGTTTTTATTTTTATCTATCATACATACTTGAACGTGATGATTATGTTTATCTATATAAAAAAAAAGAAAAAAAAAAAAGTCGTATTCCTCTTGTCAAGCCACTCCTGAACAACAAACAATGTCAGAAGCGTCTTACCTGGGCTAAAGAAAAACAGACCTGGTCTGTTGCTCAGTGGTCCAAAGTCCTCTTTTCTGATGAGAGCAAATTTTGCATCTCCTTTGGAAACCAAGGACCCAGAGTATGGAGGAAGAATGGAGAGGCACACACTGCAAGATGCTTAAAGTCCAGTGTGAAGTTTCCACAGTCTGTGTTGATTTGGGGAGCCATGCCATCTGCTGGTGTTGGTCCACTGTGCTTCATTAAGTCCAGGGTCAACGCAGCCATCTACCAGAAGATTTTGGAGCACTTCATGCTTCCTTCCGCAGACAAGCTGACTTCATTTTCCAGCAGGACTTGGCACCTGCCCACACTGCCAAAAGCACCAAAACCTGGTTCAGTGACCATGGGATTACTGTGCTTGATTGGCCAGCAAACTCAACTGACCTGAACCCCACAGAGAATCTATGGGGCATTGCCAAGAGAAAGATGAGAGACATGAGACCGAACAATGCAGAAAAGCTGAAGGCCGCTATTGAAGCATCCTGGTCTTCCATAACACCTCAGAAGTGCCACAGACTGATAGCTTCCATGCCACACCGCATTGAGGCAGTAATTGCTGCAAAAGGGGCCCAAACCAAGTACTGAGTACATACAGTATGCATGCTTATACTTTTCAGAGGTCCAATATTGTTCTATGTACAATCCTTGTTTTATTGATTGCATGTAATATTCTAATTGTGGATTTGGGGTTTTCATGAGCTGTAAGCCATAATCATCACAATTATGATGATATGTAATGAGTCTATCTCATATATTAGTTTCATCTTTTAAGTTGCATTAGTGAAATAAATTAATTTTTGCACAATATTCTAACTTTTCGAGTTTCACCTGTATTGCCTTTACTTAAACTGACACAATTGACAGAATTCAGTGGCTTTCCCCTCCCCAATATCAAAATTTATAACACCTCAATATTAGCTTGTTATGCAGTTGACTGGTTAACAGCGGAAAATGATTTGACAAATACTGTCCTGGAGGAAATATTTGTCTCCCCGTTTCAACTTAGGGCCATTTTGCATTGTTCGCCTATTTATCTTCCAGATTCTATTAAAAACATACTTGGACTATATAACGCAATTAAAGCTAGGAAGAAGATCTGTTCAACGCTAGATATTAACTTTCATATATCACAATTCTTACCTATTAGAGGTAATCCAGAGTTTTTACCTGGGATACAATCAGAAATAATTAAATCATGGGCACAAAAAGGGAAGGTTTGGTTGATGTAAATCCGTTTTTGGATGAGTCACATAGAATGAGAACCTTTGTAAGCATCTCTAAAGAATTTAACATACATAAATTATTTGCATATTTAAACTTGCACCATTTTATTAGAGAGAAAAATTAAATGACTCAGATAATAGACAGATTTGGTAAAATAGGCGATTACATTAACCTATATAGGGAAGGTAGCCATACAATTTCATTACTCTACTAGGCGATAAGCCTGCCCAGAGGACAGTCTATGTTTAAAAAATTCAAACCTCCAAGCTAAAGTTACAAAAAACAAAAAAAGTAAAATTACAGTAAAAAATAAACAAAGCTATCCAAAATAAAGAAAATAAACCTAAACTAATACCCCTATAAAAATAAAAATTCCCCCCAAAATAAAAACACCCCCTAATCTAATACTAAACTATGAATAGCCCTTAAAAGGGCCTTTTGTAGGGCATTGCCTTAAGTTAAACAGCTCTTTTACCTCTGAAAAATACTAAAGGCTCAATGATTGAAAGCTCTCTGGGCTGGCGAGATTATTAATGAATGCTCGACAGTCCTTCTATTTCCCTGGTGGAATGATCTAAAGCCATTTTTTACCCTGAAAACAGGGTGTCTCGCTAAAAGGCGTATACTGCATTTTCATATGAAATGTGTACATCAAAATTCGTATTTAAAACATTATACAAAACAAATATTTGAACCATTCACACAAAAATAAGCAGGGAAAAATTGTATTGTTAAGGTGCATCAAAAATCGTAACAAAATTCTTCACCAAAAATCGTATGTTAACAAAAAAGTAAAATTAGTATGTAATTTACACAGGAATAAATCTAATTAAATATTCACAGTGTAAATCATAATTGTAGTACACTGGATGTGCAAAAATCACACAGAAATTTGAATTTATAAATACAAAATGCAAAGTGTAATTGTTGTTTTTTCGTAAAATGGGCTGAACATGCGTTCAATGGGTGTATATGACAATGTCTCACTAATCCCAGCTGAATTCTATAAAGATTTTCGCACTGTAGATATCACAGTGTTTTCTCGCCAATTAAAAGGTGGCAAGCTTTTGTCAAAACAATACAAACACTTATAACCCCAATAGAAAAACAAATGCATACTAAAATATAGGCAAATGTAAGATGTTATAAGCAGAAAGCAGCGTAATGCGAGTGATATTGACTGCAGGATTTTAATTTTAAAGTGCTCTCCCTGCTAACTTCGCACTAAGGAGCGAAGTTTCCCTATCCAGCGAGCTTCATTACTTTTAATAGGAGCCATCTCGCAACTCGCAGGGACTGCCCCTTTTTATAATCATTGCACCGGGGCAGCCCTGCGAGTGTCAGCGAGAAAAAGAAGGTTTGAGCTGGTAAAGAATATATCATCGAACTCTAAGTCCCCTATAACAGTAAAAAACCCCACCCACTAAACCCCCCAAATAAAAAAACATCTAACACTAAAAAAAAACTAAACTACCCATTGCCCCTAAAGGGGCATTTGTATGGGCATTGCCCTTAAAAGGGCATTCAGCTCTTTTACTGCCCTTAAAAGGGCAAACAGCTCTTTTTCAAGCCCCAAAAAACCCTAATCTAAAAAAAATCCCACCCCAAAACTTAAAACAAAAAAGAATAAACCTCAGCCCCAAATAGGTACTCATTGTTCCTGAAGTCCAGTGGAGAAGGTCTTCTTCCAGACGGATACATCATCTTCTATCTTCATTTGCAGTGAAGGCAGCGCGGAGCGGAGGTGCGGAGCTGTGTTCCTGATGCCTGGATCCTCAGCGGCAGTCCTCAACGGCGGTGGTCCTCGGCAGCGGCATCAGCGTTCTTCAGTGGCGTGGAGGCTCCTTTTCATTTAATGTCCATTGTAGACTGAAGATTCAATGCAAGGTACCACAATCAATTTGGGGTACATTGCATTTCTATTAGCTGAAATTTTAAAATCAGCCAAAAGGATTAGAGCTACTGAAATCCTATTGGCTGTTCAAATCAGCCAATAAGATTTCCGTAGCTCTCATCCTATTGGCTGATTTCAAAATTTCAGCCAATAGGAATGCTAGGTACCCCAATAAATATGGGGTACCTTGCATTCAATCTTTAGTGTGCGATGGACGATCGCATGAATAGGAACCTTCACACTGCCGAGGACCACTGCCGTTGAGGATGCAGGCATCAGGAACACAGATAGAAGATGATGGATCCGTCTGGAAGAAGACCTTCTCCGGCGGACTTCAGGAACAGAAAGTACTGATTTGGACTTAGGTTTAGGCTTTTTATTTTAATTTTTGGGGTGTTTTTTTTTTAGATTAGGGGTTTTTTGGGCTTGAAAAAGAGCTGATTGCCCTTTCAAGAGCAGTAAAAGAGCTAAATGCCATTTTAAGGGCAATGTCCATACAAATGCCCCTTTAGGGGCAATAGGTAGTTTAGTTTTTTTCAGTGTTCGTTTTTTTTATTTTGGGGGTTTAGGTGGGTGAGGGGGGTTTTACTGTTAGTATTTTATAGAGGTAAAAGAGCTGTTTAACTTAGGGCAATGCCCTACAAATGGCCCTTTTAAGGGCTATCGGTAGTTTAGATTAGGGGGTGCTTTTATTTTGAGGGGGCTTTTTTATTTTCATAGGGATTAGGTATAATTTTTTTTATTTTTTATAATTTTGTTTATTTTTTTATGTAATGTTAGACTTTTTTTATTTTTTGTAATTTAGTAGTAATTGGGATACATTTAGTATTTAAATTAGTTATTTGCGTTGTGGGGGGGGTGGCGGTATAGAGGTTAATATTTTAATTAGGGTTATTGAGATGTGGGGGTTTGGCAGGTTAGGGGTTAATAGGTTAATTAGGGTTATTGCAATGTGGGTGTTTGGCGGTTTAGCGGTTAATACGTTAATTAGGTTTATTGCAATGTGGGGTTTGGCGGTTTAACAGTTAATAGGGTAAATAGGTTTATTGCAATGTGAGGGGTTGGCGGTTTAGGGGTTAATATTTTAATTGTGTTATTTGTGGATTAGGGGTTAAAAACTTTATTATTTTGCGATGTCAGGGTTGACGGTTTAGGTGTTTGTTAATACTTTGTGCGGGAAGTTAGTTTTTCTTTGTTATACTTCGTGTGGGCGGTTAAGCGTTTTTTAGTTGTTTCGTGCGGACTGTTGCATGTTTTTTTTTAAGGATTCGGGTTTGCCTACAATGCATCAAGCTGGATTCTGAAAATGGCAGGGTGGTGAAAGAATCCACCCTCTTTCATCACCCTGCCATTTTCGGAATCCACCGGGATGCAATTTTGCTGCATTCAGGTGGATTATTTTGGCCGTGCACAGCCAACATTCTTTTGGCTGCCTCGCGCAGCCAACATTCCTTTCAGGATGGGTGCGCAACTGGCGATGGCGACGGATGCGTTACAAACATGATTATAGTATAAATAACATTTTATTGGCCAAATAAGACCAACTACACCTAGATGTGGTATTGTGCAACTGGAATACATATTTTGAAAATCTTACTGTTGATATGATTAAAGCAAGCATTAAATGGATCAGAGAGGCACCCCTTTCTTCCTCCTGGAAAGATTCACATATAAAACTTATCAACAGGGCTTATATCATGCCAGCTAGATTAGCTAAATGGTCTAGTATAGAAGCCGGTAAATGTCCAGGTGTAATTTCCCCTCAGCAGACCTTCTTCACTGTTTCTAGTACTGCCCAGAAATTATGCAATTCTGGCAGAAAGTTAACTATTGGCTTAACAAAATTCTGGAAAATAGATTCCCTATCGATTCACTTCTTATATTTTTTTTTATATAGTTCTGCCGACCTAGTAAATGCAAAACTAGTTAATACCTCTATTATTTATGGCCGCATGTTAATTCTAAAGAATTGGAAAAGCCGATTAGACCCAACATTCAGTGCTTTAACTCAAGAAAAAAAAGTTTAGATTATTTTCGAATATAATATTTTGCCCAATCAAAACAAACAAATTAATCTATTTTTTTGATAAATGGCTAAAAACTATTCTGCTTTTCCCTCCCACTATTCAATATTCGCTTACTCGGTCACTACACACATCTACAATTTTTGAAAACCTAATTCTAAGAAATGTTTTTCCTGTATCTTGGCCATTTTAATTCACATGAGATTTTGTCCATTAAATAGAAGCAGCGAGGGGGTTGTGGGAGGGATGGGGAGGGAGGGAAACCTCTTTTTCTTGTTTTTTTTTCTTTCTTATTTTTTGCTTTAATATTATATTAATTTAAAAGCCCAACAATATGTACATAACATCTATTTTCTTGTCCTCTTTTTCGGTATTTAACTACTATGAGTGAATATTGTTGAACTCATAGATAATCGAAGATACAATGTTAACAGAGAGACTCTCACTATTATTAATTTGATTGGTTTAGATCATTGCTCATAAGTTTATGGATTTATTTTGTTGTGTATCCTTTTTCTATGATATACAAGAAATCTGTACCCATATTCCTTTTATTGTACTTACTGTTGGTAATAAAAACTAATATAAAAAAAAAACATTTTAAAAACTATATCTCTAACCCCCCACTGGGAGTGTAACTTTATTGGTAGCTTCTCTTTTACATAGCTTTTCTATAACCAGTACTTAAATACAAATATTCTCAGTATAGGTGGCGGATACAAAAGGCAAATATTTCAAATGACAAAATTGAAGTAAAGTTGCTAATGGTAAACAATTTAATATACTCCAGCAGGTTAATTGGATGACTGGGAATTCATTAAAGGTAAGACAATAATATAGTACACTGTCATTTAAACCTTGTATGACTTCAACTGATTATTCTTACCTGACTTGTTTACAAAAAGCCTGCTGGACAACTGTCTTTTACTAAATGGATATCATAGTTGTACACTGGGGCAATTGGAGAGCCATTATTTCAGCTGTGCTGCTTGATGTGCAGAGAGAGGGAAAGACAATCAGGGCTATAATAATTTTAATAATGCATCTGACTTCATGCATCACTTTATATGTTTGCTGCACATAAAGTGATGCATTGTCATTGAGCATAATTTACATATTCATTCTGCATTTTTAAAGCAAATATATATATACAGGAGCTGTGTTTGTGCGTTTTTGTTTTTTAATTATAATTGTCTTTTTCTACTATTTAAAGCTTGTTAAAGGTACACTCTAGTCAAAATCAAACTTTAATGATTCAGATAGGGCATGTCATTTTAAACAACTTTCCAGTCTACTTTTATCATCAAATTTGCTTTGCCCTCTTGTTATTCGTTGTTGAAACCTAAACCTAGGAAGGCTCATATGCTAATTTCTAAGCCCTTGAAGGCCACCTTTTATCTCAGTATATTTTGACAGTTTTTCACAGCTAGACAGTGCAAGTTCATGTGTGCCATAAATATAATATTGTGCTCACCCCATGTAGTTTATTTACTGAGTCAGCACTGATTGGCTAAATTGAAAGTATGTCAAAAGAACTGAGATAAGGGGCAGTCTGCCGAGGCTTAGATACCAGGTAATCTATGAGGTAAAAGTTTATTAATATAACAGTGTTGGTTATGCAAAAATGGGGAATGGGCAATAAAGGGATTATCTATCTTTTTAAACAATACAAATTCTGGAGTACACATTTTAAATTTTAGCCGCACCAATTAAAGTCACCTATGATAGAATATACATACATAAAGCATGCTGAGTAATGTCTTATTAAAGGCAATGTAAAGATTTTAAAGGCAAGACAAATTTATAATAATAATAATATTATCACTTTTCTTTGTTGTCTTGGTATTTTTTGTTGAAAAGCAGGGACATATGATTAGGTGCCAGCCCAATTTTAGAGCACTATATGGCAGCAGTTTTGCAAGAATGTTATCAATTTGCAAGAGCACTAGATGGCAGCACTATCTTCTGCCTTCTTCTTCCATCTGATCCATCTTTTATTCTTATCTTCATGCAGCGGTCCTCTTCATGCATTCACCACCACACACTGAAGCTTGAAAGCGAGGTTCCTCCTTACATAGGGGTGTCCCTTGCATTTCTATTGGCTGATTTTTTAATTCTTAGTCCAATCAACCAATAGAATGGATGCTTTTTCTATAAGTTGATTGGACTAAGAATTTAAAAATCAGCCAATAGAAATGCAAGGGCACCCCATATAAAGAAGAACCTCGCATTCAAGCTTTAGTGTGCAGTAGTGACTGCATGAAGAGGACCTCTGCAAGAGGATAAGACAATAAGAAGATAAGAAGAAGAAAATAAGAATCGAATGGAAGATGGAAGAAGAAGGAAGAAAATGGAAGAATGAAGATGGAAATCAGAAGATGGAAGAAAAGGACCACCACCATAAAGATGAAGAGGACCACCCCAGAGGACCACTGACATCAAGAAAGAAGAGGAGCACTGTCTGAGTCAAGTTGGTGAGTACAAACTTTGGGGTTTATCATTATGATTTTTTCAGGGGTGGGTTTTCTTATTTTTAAGCATTAGGTTTTTTTTCCCTTTTAGATTTTTTTAGTTTAGGATTTTTTTAAAAATAGGGCTTTGTTTTGTTTTTTTAAAAAAGAGCTAAAAATCACTTTAGAGCAGGGGTGGGCAGACTTTTGTAAGGCAAGGGCTACCTCTAATTTTATTCCAAGGGACGTGGTCACCTAACAAAAAAAACAAAAAACACCAGGCGCTGGCTTAAAATTGTATTTTTGCCACAAATAGGACCTGCCGGCTGAAAATTGTATTTTTGCCACAAATAGGACCTGCCGGCTGAAAATTTTGTTTGTGCCTCAAATAGGACCTGCTGGCTGAAAATTGTATTTTTGCCACAAATAATACAGCTTTAAAAATCAGCCGTGCTCTTTACTTACTGCGAGAACTTTCTCTTTACGTCACACTGGGACCATCAAGCAACCTTATCTGTGTACCGCGCCTGCGTATGAATAAGTAGTCTCACAATCAAGACAGCTCGAGTCGAGTCTAGGGCTAACGGAGTAGTCAAGCCTGGAACACATGGGAAACCCACAGCTCAGGTACAACAATGAGAATTAACTCTTCTCAGCCAATCATAGACAGACTTATTCTACAAAGTAATTTTATTGGCTGGACGCCATATCAGGTTGATTAGCGGGCAGATCCCGTTGACTGCTCTCCATCTGTCCGCTACTAGCTGAAGACTACTGCAAATAGGACAGTGACAGCAGCAGGCTCTGTACCTCCTACACAGTAACCAGAGACTGGTATAGCAGCAACAGCACTGACCTGCACAATTTGGTAACAACAAATTCTGGGGACAGAAAGCTGTAGAAACTAGCACAAAGTATAGCTAATATTAAAACAGCAGGATTCGGTCCCAGCAACTCCAGCACACACCCGGCCCCAAACCAGAAATCTGGGAATCCTAAAGCGTCGCCCAAAACAGGCACTAACAACTGGAGTGCCGTAGTTAAAAAAAAAAAAAAGGGTGAACCACTCCTCAGATAAATGATAAAAAGAAAAAGTAGCAGGCACTACACAAAGGTGCAAAAAAGTCCAACAGTTTATTGAAGAATAAATATTAAAAAACAAAAATTAAAAAAAAATCGAAAACTGGACAAAACACTGAACAGACCATGGAGGTAGGACAAAGACAGGTGTATGATGCGTTTCGCGCCCCCTACAGGTGCTTACTCATAGACAAGACTATTTGTCTATGAGTAAGTGCCTGTAGGGGGCTCGAAACACGTCAGACACCTGTCTTTGTCCTATCTCCATGGTCTGTTCAGTGTTTTGTCAAGTTTTTGATTTTTGTTTTTTAATATTTATTCTTCAATAAACTGTTGGACTTTTTTTTGCACCTTTGTGTAGTGCCTGCTACTTTTTCTTTTTATAGCTAATATTAGTGTGTCAAAGAAAGTATCAGAGAGCAGTATCAAAGCCTGGTACAGAGTAAGTAAAAGAACCTTAGGTAGAGTAACAGACCCTGGGGAAAAAAGCAATACCAGACCATTCACCCAGCAGAGCCTGGTGACAAGTAACAGAGGACATAACTAAAAAGTAGCAGCAGAATATCAGACAGAGCAGGACCTGGAACTGCCAAACCCAGGGATAACGAGCAGCATCTCAGCCAGGCGCATGAAGAGTCTACTATGGACCGACCGCTCTTGAGACAAAAAGTAGGAGAGTTTGGGACAGGCAGTAACCAAAGCTGGAGCAGCGATTTGAGCTACAGCCACATCGCACATGCTGAAGTACACATACCTCCGTAATAGACTCATAGCCGATTTCAAAAGTCGGCATAAGAGAAACATTTCTCATATATCTTGCCCTTTTCAGATCAACCTTTTATTTTAGTATAGGACTTTTTTAGACTATGGCTTTGATTTTAGATTTAAATTATTTTTATTTTTAGTGTTTTTTTCTGTAATGTTAGTTTTTTTTATTTTTTGTAAATTTAGTGTTTGTTATTTATGTAACTTAGTGGGTGTTAGCTTAGAAGTGGGTAGGGTAGGTAATTAAGTAGTTTAGGGGGTGTTTGCAGTGGGCTATTAGAGGTATAGGAGTTAATAGGTTAGGATATTTTATTGCTGTGGACTATTGGCTGTATATGGAGTTAAGAAGTGTAGGATGTGTTTGCAGTGGGCTATTGACAGTATAGGGGTTAATAGGTTAAGAAGTTTATTGCGGCGGGGCATTGGAGGTATAGGTGTTAAGCAGTGTAGGGATTATTGTGGTGGGCTATTGGCACTAAAGGGGTTAATAGGTTAGGAAGTTTATTGCGGTGGGCTATTAGAGGTTTAGGGGTTAAGTAGTTTAGGTTTTGTTTACAGTGGTGAGTTATGTCAGTTTAAGGGGTGCATAGCTATATTTATTAGGCTATGTGCTTTATATTTAAAGGGGATACTTTGCTTTAGATCACCAATGTTGGTGCCAATGCTGCTTGGAATGTTTTACCAGCATCACCACCTCTTGGTGATGCTGCCTTTAAAGAGTAATGTTGTCAATTTTGAATATTTCACCGGCATTTTCGACATTATGTCAGATAGCTTTTAAATATATTGCCGCCTCACAGCACTTTCGATTACCGAGCCATAGTAAGCTTGAGATAGTAATGGAAAATTGACATGCCCTAATGAAATAGAGAATACCATTTTTTAGTTTAGAATGCCTTTTTAATCTATTTTAATGTGATATCTAAAGTAGAAATATTAAAATCTATTGATGGTGGGGGGCGGAGCATACTAAATGCTCAAATAACCTATACCTTGATTCTGGCATAACTCTAGGGCATGGATTCAAGATATCCCAGCTAATATAGAAAGATACCTGCCAGTTACACCCGAATAGGGGATCTCGCTACCAGGATTGTCTGAAACCCGTAGGTCGGACTAGACCCTCACCTTGCTGAATATTCATTTCTATTCTCAAAATGGAGAAGGTCTCAGCAACCCTTCTAACCTTACTAGGGGACTTGAGCAACAAAGCCGACAGAAACTTCCTCGGCTTAAAGGCTACCCTTGTTGAAATGCGCAATAAAAATGGCGCTGATCTCCTGACCGCCTATGACTCCCATGAGGAAAATCAGATGGAAGCCCCGCAACCAGCTAGGCAACTATATCGACACTCTCATTAGGAACCACCTGCTCGTGTCTTAACTAGCACGCTGCAGGAGACAGCAAGTGGAGACCCGTTGCCGCTGTATCCTGAGGCGCCATCTTGCGTTGCGGCTGCAATCGCAGATACTACAAGCCCCATCTGGATTGATGTCGGGTGAAACCTTCAGTTCTCCTCCTATCGCTACCTAAATTCTCAAGCAGGTTTAATACTTGTGCCGATCAAATTTCTGGAAGGTGCGGGTGATTGCGGCGGGAGCTCAGTGGTGACTACCCGCATCCGGTCTAAGGCAGTTCCAGGGGAGAGGAGAGCAGTCTGGGCTGCTGTCTTATATTCTGCCCACGAGGCCACGGCTCTGCAGCTTTCCCATCCACAGCTACATCTCATTGCTGGAAGAGATCATATGAAATCGGGTAGAGATCTTTGGTATGCCACTACCTCCTGGAGCGCTGCGCTCCTTGCAGCACTCGATAGCCCAACCAGACAGCATCTCCCAATGTGGCACTCGGAGCCTAGAGTCACAGCGGCCACCGGAGTAGGCTAGAGGATGGCCTCCCTGTGAGTCTCTGGCAGTTCAGTTCGTCTCCTCCGTCTGGAAAACTCGGGTGGTATAGACGACGGCACCAGCTGCCTTGGGACAATATGTGCACTCAATCTGAATATATGCACACTAACAGACTTTTAATACAGTTTGAATTGGTATTTATGTATGAGTCTTAGAAGGGACATATCGCCATTTTCTACATGTGAAAAGAACCCCCAGATCTATTAGTCTCATTCTATAGTTAGAGCCTACACAGAAACTGATGAACACTGTGCCTATGAAAGTCATATTTAGAAGCGTTTAAATTTGATATAATCCCTCTGTCTATCAAATGCTGTACATATCTATATGTTAAAATATATCTAGGTAAATGCTTTATTATACATATAAAAGTCACATAACCTTTATTACTCCTTTTTTTACAACTGTTTTCCATGATGTTGCTACTTTAATCCTCATGCCAGAATTACTTACAGTGAGTTTGCGGGGGTTTGCTCACTAACAATAATCACTAGATATTTTTTCTAAGGTTCTATGTATATTCAATAGGCATATCGGCTAGTTCCTACACTGGGTACTGTGGCTCCTGCTTAAGAGTTGTAGCACAACCACTGAATGGCACCTTACTGTGGGGTTAGTTTATGTTTTATGTATACATTCACCTTGATCCTCTTATGTTGCTGCAGTGTTACTAATTTAACTCTCAGCATTAGGCACTTGTTTATCTGGCTGGGTTAGTTAAAATACAGGCTCAGCTTGTATAGCATAATAATTATGTCTTACCCAGGTATGCTCCTTAGCCTACATTAGTTATATTTTCGCATTGGTGTTACATGGTGTTTTGTTAGGCTAGTTACTAATATGAATAAGGCCACATTAGAGTAGCGACAATTCAGTTTTCACAGTGGAAAGCTTATTTTCCCCTATTATACTATATACCCAAGTATTCAATAAATTTTTATGCCCTAGCCTACCACCCAATTCCACAGTTACCATGCACTCATGTAAAGCTTTCAGGGTTTTTTTCTATTCTCTGTGTTACATGTCCTTAATGTTTGTAATGTCTATTAGATAAGACGCAATTAGCAGTTTTATAATAGCAGGACACATCACTGCAACTAGTGAAAAGCAATGACTCCTATGATTTACACTAATCTAAGCCTAACCAATGCCGCTTGTATTGCCTAGCTGCATGCAATTTTTATTGCTGCAGCGTCACTACTTTAACTCGATATTAAGCACTTGTTTACTTGAATAGGTAAGTTAAATTACAGGCTTAGCTAGTGTAGAATAACAAATATGTCATACCCAGGTAGGTTTCTTAGCCTATATTAGTTATGTTCTCACATTAGAGATTCATGGTGTTTTGTTATGCTATTTACATATATAAATAAGGTCATATTAGAGTAGTGACAACTCAATTTTCACAGTTGAAAGTGTATTCTCACTTGTTATACTATATACCCAAGTATTCAATAGATATTTTTGCCCTAGCTTATCACCCAATATTACAGTTATCACGTGGTCTGGGCTCTGAAAAATGATGCCCTCCTGATCGCACTAATGTGGATCATATATGAAATAGGTTCATCTGCATGTTTTAGATGCCAATTGTCAACGAGTTTGATAATTTAGCTAGTTTATACACAAATTCATAATTTTATTACTCAGGTTTAATGTTTTGTATGTAAGGGGTACTACTGGATCTAGCTTAATTTCCTAATTATTAGCAGCCCTATTAGTTTTATTTGCTGCTTCAGGGTTTACTTACAAGTTCTTACGCATTTATGGGTGCATATAGATTAACATTGTTTGCCTTCACACCTTTTAACATGTTGGTTATTGTACTTTATATACACAATTCATGCTTATATGGTGGCCTGAGGCCCAGGTGACCCTGGTATTGTACTATGTGACACTAATTGTCTAGATGGTTAGTATTAGACCATAAGTTACACTACTGAAAATGTTAATCTATAAAAGTTTAAGGAACAAAATATAACTAGCATAGTATGACTGTATTACTATATGAATATTTGTTATCCTAGTTGTGTGCTGCACAACACCACATCAGACTTGACATATGCCAATAATTAGATATTTATACCCAAGACAACAACTACTAGTCCAGATAATAAAAGTATCTGCTCCATATCATATAGTCATATACATTTTGCAACTTGAAACGACCCTCCTGCAACCCATCCTTAGCCTATATGTAACTCCAAGGGATTTTATTAATTTTCTCACTTAGTTCCATATATACTGTAATGTACATTGACAATACTTAAGCTTCAATAATATACGGTCTCTACGATCGGGCACTTCTAGGTCCACGCCAGGTACCCTATGCTATTTACATTTATATATGGCTCCGTCCCCCCACCCCCTCTCCCTATGCGTATAGCGGTGCTTACCCGCTGGATATCCCCCTCCCCCCTATATATCTCGGCCCAAGAGTGGCTGATACTTTTGTTAACTCTCCACAGGCTGATATTTTGGTTTTAGGTAAAATATTATTAGAATGTAAAGTTCACACGTTGTCAATATAATATAAAATGAAGTTCTATTTTATCTCGCCTAAGATATTGTCTATCTTCATAACCAGATTTGAAATGTATTTTCTCTTGCTGTATGTACATATTGGTAAGGGATAATATGATATATCAGCGCTAAGATATACCTTAAGCTGTGAGTCACAAAAGGGGTCTAACCAATCCCCTCAAAAAACAGATACTTAAAAACGGTAGTAGTGATCACAGCGCCAAAAAAGGCTAAAAAGGTATGTACACACAAACGTATGGGAGGACTAGATTGAGTTTAAAATTTATTTATTTATTAATACAGAGTAGTATAAGAACAATGCTGGTAAAATCCTCCTAGGAAGATTAAAACAAATAAAATTAGCCGGCTATTTAAAATTATTACATTAACTTCGTTGGCAACAATGTTAAAATAACATAAGGTAGCTCAAAATGATACTTAAAAATTCAAAAATACAACATATAACTCGAAGTAACCGTTCTATTAGACCCTGTCCCAAATCCCATAAGTTGGGCTAGGGTATAATTAACCTTCCGTGAACACGGCAAGAGTAACTAATAGTGCAAATCTTGAATAGTGGCAGCGTAATGAAGATACTATTCTATAGGCTACGGAACTGATAAATAAAGTGCTAGAGATAGGAGCACAGTATATGTCAGTGAAGCTATGGATCCATATCTGTGAAGTAGCCGCAGTGAGGATTCAAAAAAGGGAGTGCTTGACAGAAGCCGCACTCGATTGAGAATCTATAACACTGACCCCTGGCTACAAGGGTTGCTGCGGTACCGAAAGGAAAAAATATATAACACAAACTGGTAAATTTAAACTGCAGAGAAATACCAAGGGGTGATATTAAAATAATAACAGGGGTACCACCGATCTGTACAACACTTAGATCGTGATACAAGTGCAACTAATCTGTGCAAATGCAAAAAACATCAAATCATGAAAATCAATAAAAATTCAAAAACAACAGTGTCAGTCCTGTATAGTGATAAAAGAAAAAATGTGAGACAGTAAGTGGGTGACAAGGAGCAATACTGAGTGAGTGTAAAAATGTGTGATTGAGCAATGTCAGTGAAAAAATCTGTGCGTGGACGCTAGAAAAACCCAAATAAACTCCTGCTATAGTTTGAAAAAGCTCCTGTGGTGAGGAAAAAAAGCTCCTGCTGTAGTGAGAAAAAATTTGGAAGTTATAGCGGTCCGATGAAAACGTTCGTGGTCTTGAAAAAGGTCTTGTATGGACCGAAACGCGTAGACAACACATTGGTAAGCATCTTTCTGATTATTCTTTTTTTTAAAAATTCTGCTAGACTATGTTGTATCTTTGATTTTAGGGATCATCGATATTTCACAGACCCAGCTGAGATCCCCAAAGGATTCCTTTGGATGATCCTTCTCCAGCAATCGAAAAAAGTTTTTCACAGGGAATAAGATTCACAGTGGAATATACATATACATTTTTGCTCTAAATTGCCTTTTTGGACAATTTTGCTTTTTATAATTTTGCTTTTTGTTCTTAAGGGACTTATATTTTTCACTTACCTCTGAATCACCACGAACGTTTTCATCGGACCGCTATAACTTCCACATTTTTTCTCACTACAGCAGGAGCTTTTTTTCCTCACCACAGGAGCTTTTTCAAACTATAGCAGGAGTTTATTTGGGTTTTTCTAGCGTCCACGCACAGATTTTTTCACTGACGTTGCTCAATCACACATTTTTACACTCACTCAGTATTGCTCCTTGTCACCCACTTACTGTCTCACATTTTTTTCTTTTATCACTATACAGGACTGACACTGTTGTTTTTGAATTTTTATTGATTTTCATGATTTGACGTTTTTTGCATTTGCACAGATTAGTTGCACTTGTATCACGATCTAAGTGTTGTACAGATCGGTGGTACCCCTGTTATTATTTTAAGATCACCCCTTGGTATTTCTCTGCAGTTTAAATTTACCAGTTTGTGTTATATATTTTTTCCTTTCGGTACCGCAGCAACCCTTGTAGCCAGGGGTCAGTGTTATAGATTCTCAATTGAGTGCGGCTTCTGTCAAGCACTCCCTTTTTTGAATCCTCACTGCGGCTACTTCACAGACCTTTTTCAAGACCACGAACGTTTTCATCGGACCGCTATAACTTCCACATTTTTTCTCACTACAGCAGGAGCTTTTTTTCCTCACCACAGGAGCTTTTTCAAACTATAGCAGGAGTTTTTTTGGGTTTTTCTAATGTCCACGCACAGATTTTTTCACTGACATTGCTCAATCACACATTTTTACACTCACTCAGTATTGCTCCTTGTCACCCACTTACTGTCTCACATTTTTTCTTTTATCACTATACAGGACTGACACTGTTGTTTTTGAATTTTTATTGATTTTCATGATTTGATGTTTTTTGCATTTGCACAGATTAGTTGCACTTGTATCACGATCTAAGTGTTGTACAGATCGGTGGTACCCCTGTTATTATTTTAAGATCACCCCTTGGTATTTCTCTGCAGTTTAAATTTACCAGTTTGTGTTATATATTTTTTCCTTTCGGTACCGCAGCAACCCTTGTAGCCAGGGGTCAGTGTTATAGATTCTCAATCGAGTGCGGCTTCTGTCAAGCACTCCCTTTTTTGAATCCTCACTGCGGCTACTTCACAGATATGGATCCATAGCTTCACTGACATATACTGTGCTCCTATCTCTAGCACTTTATTTATCAGTTCCGTAGCCTATAGAATAGTATCTTCATTACGCTGCCACTATTCAAGATTTGCACTATTAGTTACTCTTACCGTGTTCACGGAAGGTTAATTATACCCTAGCCCAACTTATGGGATTTGGGACAGGGTCTAATAGAACGGTTACTTCGAGTTATATGTTGTATTTTTGAATTTTTAAGTATCATTTTGAGCTACCTTATGTTATTTTAACATTGTTGCCAACGAAGTTAATGTAATAATTTTAAATAGCCGGCTAATTTTATTTGTTTTAATCTTCCTAGGAGGATTTTACCAGCATTGTTCTTATACTACTCTGTATTAATAAATAAATAAATTTTAAACTCAATCTCGTCCTCCCATACGTTTGTGTGTATGTACATATTGCTTTCTCAATAATACCTTTGGATAGACAATGTATTACTTTCTTTGTTGTAACTTTGGCCTTAGGGCGAGTCCTTGTTGTGATGATATATGTTTTAACTTCAATAAAAAAAGTATTCAAAAATACTGGTTAAAAGTAACTTTTTTGTTTTTATGGGTTAAGTGGTTTGCCCCGTGCACTAAAAGAGCTTTAAGAGTTAGTTTATCAGCCAATAAGCCTTTGTACACAAGTATGCAATTTATGTTAATTTTAATATCCATTTAAATAGCTTCATCCTCTTTTAATGCATTTTAATAGGCTAAATTGCTACTCTTACAATTAATGAGTTTAATATAATTTTAAGAAAGTTTTACATTTTCTTTCCTATCTGTCATTTGTAAGTCCTAGTTCAACATGGTTTTAGCTATTACCTATGAAAAATACATTCACTTAGCACTTAAAAAATCAGAACCTGATCAAAATCACTAGATGAAATCAAGCTCAATTGGCATAGTGTTTCTCCCATGGGGACCTATTAGTTGATTTCCACTTTCAAGTGGGTTAAGCCAATAGAATTATGATTAGGCAAAAGGCATTTTGAGCACAGTTCTAAAAACTTTTATAGCATATGACAGAAGTCCAACAACTAAAGAATAAAGTCTAAATGAACTACCAGACTTTAAATGTTAGAAGCTAACAAAGTTTGAAATTGTAAATTAAGGGTATACAATGCACGCCTAATATGAAGAGACATTAAATTTATTTAATGAAGACAAATAATTTCCGTTGCCATATTAGTGCAATGTTTAGATAGATGTATTAAAGGGACCTTGTTATCCACAAGGTTTATAGTTTAAAAGTGATGCAGCAAGTATTAAAAAAAACATAAAAAATAATAATATTTTACCTCATAATCTCCCCAGTTGCCATATCTCAATGTACAGAGAGATTAAGCATCCATTCTGTATGTTTGTCTTTTGTCTTGCAACGGAGTGTGCATATGGCATACACAGTCATTTTAACTTCCTCTTTAATTCAAGGAAGTTTATCATGAAATCTTGCAGGATCATAACAAAATGCTACAAGATAACAGCAAAGCATGCACTGATGGTGCTAAGGGCTAATACATTTTTTTGTAATGCAAGTAAAAGTGTGAAAAGGAGATTAGCAGTAACTGCTCACACAGTAGTTACTTTGGTAAATGGATTTTACATTTAAACAAAGAAGAAAAAGTATACATCAATCCCATAGTATAATCAGGAGTAAATGAGAATATATGTTAATCAACAAGTCCCTTTAAAGTAATTTCAGTCATTCAATTTTACGACAAATTGGAAAATAAATACTACTTTTTTGTGACACTCCTTTTAATTTTGAAGTTTCTTAAAAATCTCTGTACTGAAAAGATGATGTACTGTAAAGTTGCTATAACAAATTCCAGTTTGTGCAATATTCACAAGAATTAACAGAATGTGGAGTATATTACTTTCAAACAAGTTTTCCAGTAAAAGCGTGTCTATCTGTCCACTGGGAACTATTTTGCAATGATCTTTGGGTTTTGTGGTTAAGATTAACAAAAAGGCAAATTTTCAAGGGTTTATTGTCACGATGCCATGTTACAGAGGCAATTAGACAAAGAAAAAAAAAAAGATGCATTTAAAAATGTATTAATATTACAATACATATGCCTAGTATTTATTTCCCTTTCTTATAAAATGTAAATGTATATACCAATTACATTAAATATAGGTTAAAGTTCATAAAATAATATGTGCACATGGAATTTGCAATGTGTTGTCCATGGTGAAATTTGTATAATAATGCATAATATTGTGGCATTCACATTGTTACTGGTTCATTTGATTGCGGTCTGCTACCTAGTGGTACAACTACAGACTGTAACACTTCAGCAGGATAGATTCATCATACCAGCTAACATGGGCTAATCAGTATAGTAATGTATGCTAACTAGAGGGTTAGATTACAACTACTTTAGGGCTGTTCATTAACCATTTAGTGCTACCCAGTATAATTATATGACTTTGTTTTCTTGTCTGATGACATTCTGACTTAAAACAGTTTTTTGGCCTTTTGCCATACAGACGTGATGAGATTGGACAGATACGGGTGCAACTGAACCCTTTCCTACAACTCATTGCTACACTGTGCTAATAACCAGCAATTATATTATCATTTTAGTAAATGTGTTTTTTGGAGAAAATAAATTATAAACAATTAAAAGGAGGTGATCTAAATGAGACCTTCTCAGTTATCAGGAAAGATGTTTCGTACACCTGAAATAGAGAATGTACAGAGTTGATGTGATAGAACCACTTATATAATACATGATTATTTAAAATGCCTGAGGGAAATCTCTAATAGTAAAAGGAAAATGTTCAGAGGTGCTCTGTGAAACTACTACTTTACTATTAGTAGGGTACATTCTCAGTCTGATGTGAATTTTGTAGGTGTCCACTCAGTCTATAACCAATAGCAATATCATGACTGCCGTAATGCCATGTACAATGAAACTAATCCTGTATTAACCCCCTGAAAGGGCTGAAACTTTTTTTAAATCTATGTTATCCTGGTTTTGAGATTGTGGGTGTCTGTATATATATATATATATATATATATATATATATATATATATAGTTCAAGTCCTACAAAAAAAAGTGTGGGAACTCACAAAGACTTCCACCCCCTCACAATTAATATTGTTTTATACACACACACTGTATTTATATGTATATAATCTAGCTGATTTCTTTAGAAATGCCCTACAAAAGGCCATTTTAAGGGCTATTGGTAGTTTATTTTAGGCTAGGGTTTTTTCTATTTTGGGGGGCTTTTTTATTTTTATAGGGCTGTTAGAATAGGTGTAATTGTTTTTATTTTGGATAATTTCATTTGTTATTTTTCGTAATTTAGTGTTTGTTATTTTTTGCACTTTAGTATTTTTTTATTTTTTGTACTTTAGTATTTTTTTTTGTAATTGTAGATTCAATTTTTTTTAGTAGGGTTAGGTTTTTTAATTTGTAATTTAATTTATTTAATTGATAGTTATTTTAATTTTAATATAATAGTAATGTTAGTTTAATATATAGTTTAAACTTAGTTTTTAATTAATTTCACAGGTAAGTTTTTATTTATTTTAAGATAGGGATCTTGTAAGTTTAATTTAAAGTTAGGGGGTTGTTAGGTTTAGGTTAGGGTTAAGTTTTTGCGATGTGGGGGGCTGGCGGTTTAGGTGTTAATAGGTTTATTTAGTGGCAGTGATGTGGGAGGCTAGAGGTTTAGGGGTTAATAACTTTATTTAGTGGTGGCGATGTCGGGGAGCGGCGGAATAGGGGTTAATATCTTTATTGAAATAAAAAGTGAGGTTATTATTTATCTTGGTCAGTTTTGGTAATTCAGCACACCTTTAATAAACTTTCCCAAAGGTTTAAATGACTTAATACTAATATACTTTTTTTGCACCACCTTATATTAGTGTTAATATCTTTATTATAGTGTCGGCAATGTTGGGGTGTGGGGGAATAGGGGTTAATAACTTTATTGTAGTGACGGCGATATCGGGAGCGGCAGATTAGGGGTTAATAACTTTATGTATGTGTCGGTGATGTTGGGGGCAGGAGATTAGGGGTGTTTAGACATGAGGTTTATGTTAGGGTGTTAGGTTTAAACATAACTTTTTTTCCCCATAGACATCAATGGGGTGGCATTACAGAGCTTTTCATTCCGCAATTGCAGGTGTTATTTTTGTTTCTAACACTCTCTCTCCATTGATGTCTATGGGGAAAGCGTGCATGAGCACGTCAAAGCAGCGCTTGTATTTTGTGCGGTATGGAGCTTAACGCAACCATATCCCACGCACAAGGCGGCTTTTCAAAAACTCGTAATGACAGCGCTATGTAGGGTGAAATAATGCAACTTTTGTTGCGTTCGTTTCGCACCCTCTATAGCGTAAAACTTGTAATCTAGGTGTAATTTAGCTGATATCAAAAACAAAAATTACAACAATAATAAAGTAATTTTCTTTTAGCAGGTATTTTACAAATTTAAATACAAAGCAAAATAAATTAATAATGGCTAATAACATCAGTAAAAAATACATGTACTTAAATGTTAAATTTCCTCAAATCATTTTCTTCCTTATCAACAAATGAAAGTATAAATAAAATAAAATAAAAACACTTAATAAGCATACTTAAAGTTTTTAACCCTAATGTATTTTTTATATAAATAATATATATTGACTTTATGGTTAAGAAACTTTAAAACTTGCATTTAACATTCTAAAATGCTAGTGATCTTTTTTCTACTTTTATATTCCTTACACAGCATAAAAGTACAGTAGGCAAGAATTTAATGGAAAAATCCAAAAACATCATCTGCAAGCATAAAGGGCACCATTGCAAAATCAATCGCTTCATAAAAAGGAGGAGGTCTTTCAGCAGGGCATGTGGATTAAAAAAAAAAAAAGGTAAAAATTACCATAGAAAATACAAACTTACACGGTATCAGCAAAAAATGTTTTATTTCTATATTGAAAAGGGGAGCTTCTATTTTTAAATTCAATATAATGATGGAGCCAGATTCGTACATAATAAATTTGACCTGGACCAACACGGGATGCCTCATTAAGAATACATCCTGTTTTTGCCTCTCTCTCTCCTGCTGGTTTGCAGTAGGGAAGAGCTGCAAAGCTCTTTTTGAAGATGTCTTTCATTGAAACCTGGACAATGTGCAATGAACACTCTTAATAATGAAATGTCATTCAAAGTCTCAGCCATCAGACCTTTCTTCACATGTAAAGAGATGGCCCTTCCTGAAAGGAAACTGTGTTATTGTGTCTATGTGTGTGTGCATGAGTGTGTGTCTGTCTATGCATATTTATGTGCACATGAGTGTATGTGTCTGAGTGTGAGTATGTGTTTATACATGTGCATGTGTTATTGTTTCTATGTGTATATAAATGTAAGTTATATGTGTGTATTCACATATGTGCATATATATGTGTGTATGCATGTGGGGATTTATGTGAAACATTCATGATAGATTAATAGATTAATAAAAAATATATATTTTACACATATTTATTGCTAGATGGATAAAGCTCTAATCTGTAAATATATTTCACACACAGATCTCAGATTATTCTGTTTTGGTGTATGTAAATTTGTACATATATCTGTCTGTCTGCCTGTTTGTCTATCGATCTATCTATCTATCTATCATCTATCTATCTATACATGTGTGTACCTTTCTATTGCCTAAATGACAATTCTAAATTTAATAACAAAATGAAAGTGTTCAAATATAATAAAAGTAAGAAATGATAAACAATCTGACCCCAAACTAAGCTTGAACCTATTATTGTCTCTCAAAACGTACTCTCCTTCACCAATCATTATAAGCCCTAACTCATCTCTTATAATGTGTATCAGTGCTGAATATTCTGCTGTCCCCTGCCATCTTGAGCCTAAAAACAAAACTACTTAATGTGCAAAATGTTTAGAAACAAACTTTCTTAAAATAAAACACTTTAAAACACTATAATATATATAGAACTTTTATTACACAAGAAATACGTTTTCCCCCCAAATCTTCTCCTGTCTAAACTATAATATAAATATAAACTTTGACAGAGTGTGAACTCTCATTCTAAACATAAGTTTCTTATATCCGATAACAATTTACAAAACTTACAGACTATAATATTATTTGCATCACTTAATGAATCCCACAAACACATGGGCTTAGGTTGTAAATTAACATATCAGGTCACTAATTACTGCTCATGATTTGGTTCTAAGGGGTAGGAATTAGTTGTAGCCAATTGGGAAACAGCTAGTCAGGGGCATAACTATAGTCTCAGAGGTCTCAATTGAGACCAGGGCGTAGATTTACCATTGTGCGGACGGACATGATCTGCTCTAGAGCATACGCTGTCAGCATTTATCAATGCACAAGCAGTTCTGGTGAACTGCTTGTGCAATACCGCCTCCTACAGATTCACGGCCAATCGGCTGCTAGCAGGGGGTATTAATCAATCCAATCATATGAGATTGTGTGGATTGATATCTGGAGCCTCAGAGGCAGCGGACGAGTTAAATAGCGGCAGTCTTAAGACCGCTGCTTCTTAACTACCGTTTCCGGCGAGCCTGAAGGCTCATGCTGAAACAGATGCATTGGGGCTGATTGACTGCATAATAAATCAGCCCCAGGTCCACTCTCTAGGGGGCCCATCTGGGCCTGCAACCAGTAATGGAGTCACTCTAACTGCATCATGTCTGCCCCTCCTTTGTGCCCCTCTGCAAACCATTCTCATAGCTTAAGGAAAGTGTATGGGTTAGTCTTTACATTATGATGACAGGTCTACCAAGATGGTTTGTGACCAGATGAAGGTGAGATCACAGCCCTGCTACAATAGTGAGTTGGTATGAAAAAATATACAAGCTCCCATTGTATATAAATATATAAACACTATAGCTCACTCTGGTATTTCTGTTGGTGTTAACATCTAGGGCCCCATTTATGAAAGTCCAGATGGACAAGGTTCGCTTCTACGAATCTGTTCACACAGCATCGTGGCCAGCAGGCAGCAATAGGCTACCCACATTTAAAGGGACACTGAACCCAAATTTTTTCTTTTGTGAGTCAGATAGAGCATGCAATTTTAAGCAATTTTTTAATTTACTCCTATTATCAAATTTTCTTCATTCTCTTGGTATGTTTATTTGAAAAGCAAGAATGTAAGTTTAGATGCCGGCCCATTTTTGGTGAACAACCTGGGTTGTCCTTGCTGATTGGACAGCACCAATAAACAAGTGCTATACATGGTTCTGAACCAAACATTTGCTGGCTCCTTAGCATAGATGCCTTCTTTTTCAAATAAAGATAGCAAGAGAACAAAGAAAAATTGATAATAGAAGTAAATTAGAAAGTTGCTTAAAATTACATGCTCTATCTGAATCATGAAAGAAAAAAATTTGGTTCAGTGTCCCTTTAATATTACACAAGCAGCTGCTTGTGCAATGCTACTCCCTGCTCATGTGATCCTGCACCAAAGGTAATCTAATGTTGCATCCGCAGCTTGATAAATGGAGCCCCTAAAGTACTTTTATTGTGGTTTTAATGACCGTCTGTAAGGTCTGCCTAACCACTTCCAAAATAGAAATGTTTCACGTTGGTTAGGTACATTAATGTATGTGTAGAACTGATTTGTATTAAACGCTCATATGTGTTGGAGCAATTTATAATTGTACTATTGATTGCATATAACAATGTGTTCAAGTTCCTTTAAAATGGGTTAAACACACAGTTAAAGTCATTTATAATTGTACTATTGCTTGCATATAACAATTTGTTCAAGTCCCTTTAAAATGGGTTAAACACACAGTTAAAGTCAGCTCCAGAGCAGCAATGTACTACTGGGAACTAGATGAACACATATGGTGAGCTTATTGACAAGATATATATATATGTAGTCACCTACACCAGCTAACTTTAGTGTCCCTTTAAGCACTATATTGCTTTTATTATGACACCAAATTTGAATCAAGCTGCTAAGTTATGTTATTATTGCTGATTATGTAAAGCTCTTTAAAACTTAATAGTATAATAAATAAATGAACTTGCTTCATGTGCTCCCTACAAAAGTATTTCTCTCTTTTTTTTTTACATAACATGAAATCACTAAGCGCTTGCTTTAAAGGAGGATTCCAGTCTGCATCAGGAAGATTTGTTATGTCTGTGCTACCTGCCAATGTTTAATACAAGGGAGTGAAACTGACTAGAATACACAGCTCTCTGATCTCAGTGGTGCCAGACTGAGTTGGAGTGGGTATTGCTTTGTATCCTACAAAGAAAAAAAGTCTTCAAAATTCCTTAAGTGTCTCCCTTTAGTTAATTAAAAAGAAGAACTTGATGGGTTTTTGCCAAGTTAAGCCATAATCATTCATAAAAGGTCAGTATGACCCTGTATGGGCTTTACAATTAAGTAAAATGCAAAAGTGTCTTAATGTTTGTGTATTGTGGAAATTCTTGCAGTTTCTTATTAAATGTAACACATTAGCTAATAGTGTAGCCAATGAATATTCCTTACAAAAGATTCTGATTAACCACATTTTTTGTTGATGCCCATTTCTACTAGAAGCAGATTTTTTCAGTTGTCCTTTATAATGGATTCTCCTATGCTGAAACAACACTGTTTTGTTTTTAGGCTTCTGGGGTGTACCACTTTATGCCAAAAGTGCTGTGGGAGATGTCCTTATCAGCCAATCAGCAATCTGTCCTCAGGGATGCTTAAACATGGTTTTCTACTAAGTTTCAAAATAAATGTAAACATCTTTCACTTTAACTTTATTTAATGCACAACAATTTGTAATATGTTAAAACGCTGCTTTCATATTCAGAAGAGAATTTATTTGACTCAATGCCATTTTAACAGAGTTAAAGGGGCATGAAACTTAAAAATTGTATTACATGTTTTATGCAGAGCATATAATTAAAAAAGGTTTCCAATTTACTTCTATTCTAAAATGTATTTAGTACTCATGTTATCCTTTGTTGAAGATATGTAGCGTGCACATGCCAGAAGCACTGAATGATAGGAAGTAGTGCTACTATCTAGTGCTCTTGCTAATGTATAACATTGTTTCAAAACTAATGCAATATTGTGCTGCACACATGTGCACGCTCCAAAACTTACCTTCCTACTTCTTAACAAAATGTAAAACAAGAAAATGAAAAAAAAAATGGTAATAGAGGTAAATGGGAAAGTTGTTGTATGTTCTATCTGAATCATGAAAGAAAGATTTTGGGTTTTGTGCCCCTTTAATAATAATAATTATAATTTAGAGAAATGCATCAAAATATATCGCAGCCTTCAAATATAATGAATAGGAAAGAAGATCATTTTACAGAGTGGAAGAGGAATGAGATTTATTAAATGTTTTGTTTTCTTCCATTTCCTGTACCTCCGCATCTGAAGTGTACAGTTTGTTTCAATTCTGAACTTGTGATCCCAGAACAAAGCCCAAGGAAGTCGTCATTTTGTCACATACTTTCACTTGTGTCAGATCTATTATTTGAGCCAGCTAGCTCATTCCAGGGTTTGAAGATCACCTTCCTTTGCTTCTGGGGTAGTGAAGCCAACTGCACTATTAGATATCAGTCAATGGAACCTGCCGTACTTTTTAGAAAGCAGTGCACAGTGAAACAATTGCATAAGTATGCTCTATTACTCTATACCACAAATAGAGACATTGTTATAAAAGCAATAATTAGTCATGAAACATTTTTCAATTAATTAATTTGTAACATATATTATATTAAATTATAGGATATTATATTATTATATTTATGTATTTAGAGCCAGATTTCAAGTGGAGCACTAAATTATCCCATTTGCGGACACGGGATAATTAACCAGCCATTACAACTGGCTGTTTTTTGCTACCACAAGCTCGCAGTAGCAGTTAGCGCTCAGAAAATTACCCAGAGATCAGAATTTTCTAAACGTTCCCCAAATGCCCTCAAAAAGTAGATTTAAAAAAAAATAAAAAAAAAAATTGTACTAGGTAGTTTTTTGGGGTCTACATTTGGTGGGAGTGGGGTGTTAGACAAAAAATGGCACTGAAAAGTGCCTTTGCATTGCGGTCTATGGGAACGGCATCTCAACGAGGATCCCATTGGAGCCTAAGGAAGCACGCTCTCGTGAGCGCACTGCTTCCCAGCAATGTGAATGCAAGTTCGCATTACGCTTTACTCGTAATACCAGCACACATTAGTATGCGCTGGTATTACTCAGTGAAGCGTTAATATCGCTTGCACGCAAGCAATATTTAGCACTCTACTTGTAATCTAGCCCTTAATTATTACTTTAAGTTTTGCAGATTACAGCAACATATAGCTGCTAATAACGTGTGTCCAGTCTAATGATCTTATATACAGAATTTCATTTTATAAATATGTTGTTATAGAAAATTGGGTACTAAAGAAACTTTTTTACTCCTGACAACTATCCTTTTTTGCTTGACTAGTAAACTAAAGTGATCATTTTTCCAGTCCTGTTTATATATCTCTGTTGGGCAGCTAAAGTTTTAATTTGGTAGAACAAAGTTTCTATTTAGTAATCAAACTTGCATCACTTTCAAACAAAACATTTAATTATGCTGAAATGTTGCAGCTTTGTAGCTATCAGGGATAACAATAAAACTGACAAATTTCATTAAATATTTTCCTTTCTTACATAAAGATGTTCATGTGACATTTTCTAGTAGTCAGCTTTTTACAGTAATGATGCATCACTTTTAAATGATTCAACACTTGGGTATCATGTCCCTTTGATTCTCTCTTTTAAAAAAAAGGCGAGACCCTTTAAGTCACAGAGATGAGAGCTGCCTCCCATAGAAAGAAATTAAGCTCTCTGTCTAATTTACTTCTATTATTATTTTTTATTTGTTCTTTTGGTATCTTTTGTTGAAAAGCAGGAATGTATGCTTAGGATCCAGCCCATTTCTGGAAAACTATATGGCAGTTGTTTTGCAAGAATGTTATCTATTTCTTCAACACAGAATATCATGGGAACGAAGCAAATTTGATCATAGAAGTGAATTGGAATCGATTTTAAAATGGTATGCTGTGTCTGAATCACAAAGTATTTTTTTTTTAGGTTTCACATGCCTTTAACTTGTATTTGCCGCTATACATTATTTTTTTTGTCAGTTAAACAAGTGCATTTTAAACTTCAATCAAGCTTCGCCTGCATACAGAAAGCAAGATAAATCAGTGAGAGCTGCAAGTGTAATGTGAGAGTTGTAAGTGACTTATAGACACACCTTGAGAACTCCCACTGTCTCTTACATTTTTTAAAACTCTTAGGTATAGTTCACATAGAAAAATACAAAGTGAATGCAATTTGTAAATGATACATAGAAATAATCTTATTTAGTAACATTTACTCAGAAACATTCAAAGGGCTGTCAGCATTTGCAAAATCACAATTCTAAATGCACTGCTGTACAAAACTTAAATGCATTAAACACAAAATAGCAAGTGCAAAGCTTAAATGTAATAATACTTAAGGACAAGAAATAAGTCTTAAGTAAATTAAAATACAAAGCACTAAGTGTAAAGACAACAAAACTATCCTATCATCTGATCAGAGAGCTTTAGAGAATCAGGCCCTAAGTGAGATTAGACATGGCAACTCAAAGGGGTCGATTTATCAAAGGCTTTCACCAGCCTTCAATCCCCTACGACTGCAGGTTCTCACAAGAGAACCTGCAGTCCGTATTTAACAAGCAGCGGTCATCAGACCACTGCTTCCCTAACCTCTCGCCACCTCTTAGGTGGCGATTTTAAATCTCCCAGGTCTCGCCGACCAGGGAGATTGACAGCTCCTACCACGTGATTAGCTGTGCACGGGCAGGGGGCGGCATTGCATGAGAGAGAAAAATTGCATTCTTGTGCAATGCTGAATTTCGGCAGCAGAATTCAGCCCACCAGAGGCAAGCTGCGGCAGACAGGGGCGCGTATGTACGCCCCTGTCCGCCGCAGCTTTTAAGTCGACCCCAAAGTTTCCTCAATGCACTCTGGTCTCTGCACTGATAGTGTGTCTGAAATCCTGGTTTTCTTCTAGCCTGTGACATTTGTTTAAATGTGTACATCAATGCATGATGCTAACACCCCCTTAGGCTTCTCAATCCAAGGCAATTAGGCAAATTTAATAATAATAATTTACAGATTTCAGCAGGCAAAATAATTACATTGCATTAAACCTAAAAAAAAATTAAAATGTAATTCTCCATAAAATGTTTCAATGTCCCTTTAAGGTCTCAACAGTCTATACTAATGGTATGCTTGAACACTCCATTTGAAAATTGTGCATGGAAGAACATTTTGTAATACTGTTACAAATGGTTAGCACTGCTGAATCTATTGGCACTGTATTGTTAAATGATAATAATAATTATTATTATTATTATTATCATTTATTTGTAAAGCGCCACCAAATTCCGTAGCGCTGGGTACAATGATAGGGGTATACAATGACAAAGATTTGTGATAAAATACAAAACATAACAAAACTAAACAAATCTAGTACAGGAGGAAGAGGGAATAATTATAATAATAAAAATAATATTTAAGGTCCTAAATATTCACTTACAGAAGCAAATACATTTTGGAAATATACTTTTAGATTTAACATATGTAATTAAAATGTTTCTAACCCTAGTTTAATGCCACCGTCTTAAACTTAAGAACTTCAGGAATAAACTTCAAAAATGCATAAATAAATAAAGCAGCATTTTACTGCTACTGTATGTTTGTTAAATACGTAGAGGGGGGTACAATACTATTTATGTAAGTATAGACGGCCTTGCTTCATTCCTCACCCTATCTTGTTAAGAGGTATAAATTCCAATACTGTATGGATCTTATAGGAAAATAAATAACTCACTGGTGATAAAACCCAAACAAAACTAAATACTTGGAGAATAATAGAGAGGTAATTCATTACTTGAACTAAATTGACCTTAACCTGAATCTAATATTAGCATGAAGCCTGCAAATTGGTTTTCCAGTGTGATTTTGCAATTGCATCTTATAACAATACCAAACCCTATACCACAGATAGTAGATTGTTAGAGCTTGTGGTATCAGGTTAAGTCCATTTTTTTATACCATAGGAATCCCTTGAGAACTTTCTGTTTTGAAAGTGACCTTTAGACAGTCGGACAAAACAATGCTATTTCCCAGGTGAATTAGTTGAAACTCTCTCACCTTCCCCATTGTCCCAAACATTAGTCTCTGAACATTCTATATTTCCAACAATAGATTCAACTAATGAGTTGGGTAGGTGAGCTTCTACCTTCATCTGATATCCACGATAAAATGTGAATAAGAAATAAATGCAGCTTTTCTTTGTCCAAGGAACTTTAAGTGGCTTATTTATGTCCTATCAATTATAGTTTCTGTAGCTTAAAGGTGCAAGAAAACATAAAGAAAGTGCACTTTTCTGTCATTTGTGTTCTTATCCTTATTCTTATGAAGACGTTTCTCAGATAAAGGACGACACTTAGCTTAATGGAGCGCTTTTTAGATACTATGGATGCTCTTAAAGTATTAACATGAAAAGAGATGGACTGTAGCAGGTATCAGAAGCACAGCATTCTCAAATACTCCAAAATAAGTCATAGTGAAAATAAGTTACATTATGGATACATTATATAAATTGACACATGAAAGGAATTCTTTTCAGCTTCCTCTGGAAAAAAAGCTATTTTAGTATGAATTCCATTTTGTTCTTTATTATTATTATTTTTATTAAAAAATATATATGTGTTGAATAAATCAACGTTTTTCTTCTTATACTTGTGGAGACTCTTCCCTGTCAACCAATGAAACCATGTGAGTTGTCTCTATCAGTCAATGAATATATTTGTTTTTGTTACGCTTAATATATGAACAACGGTTTCATTACTTTTTTATGGAAAAAGATGTGTTTAATGTTTGTTGTTCTTTAAAGGGACATTAAACACTTGATACATTTTATAAGCATAGTACTGAGGTTATTTCCTGCCTCCCTCTAGACACTTACTTGATGAAATGGTAAACAATAGTGAGAAACACGTTGTGAGTTTTATTTGCTTTTATACTTTATATAAAACAACTTTTTGTTTTAGCTTTGGTTACGGTCTGAGCTTCATTGCTGGTCACCTTGTCATAGTAATACTAGGTCACCAACATTTGTAATGGTTCATGGGCAAACTTCCCCATAACATGAATCCATGATTGAGAGAACCAGGGAGTGCTCATTGGGCTTACTGCTGGCATTATGAGTTGAAGTAAACATGATCGGTTGAGCGCAATTGCGATTTATACTAGAATGATTACCGCGACTTCAGAGCTCTGGTTAACTGTTTAGCAAAACAAAAAGTTGCACACAATTCATCAAAAATACATTACAAATTATTTTTTAAAAAATATATTGCACATAAAAGTTATAAGGGCTCAAATATAAGAGGGCTCAGGTGTCAGAAAAAAAGGCAGACAAAGGGCTTAAACATAGAGATACATACATATACACGTCTAAAGATGTATGTGTGTGTGAATATATATATGCAACCTCAATTCTGAAAAAGTTGGGACAGTATGAAAAATGCAACAAAAACAACAAAAATTTGATTATTCATTTTACCTTGTACTATATTGAGAACACATTATTAACACAGTATTTGATGTTTTACTTTGTGAATGTAATATATTTTTGAAACTATACACTCATTTCAAATCTGATGATTGCAACATGTTCCATAAAAGTTGGGACAGGGAAAATTTAGGATTAATAGCGATGTGACAAGTTGAAATAAGAAGGTGATGGGAAACAGGCGAGGCAATCGTGTTATCATAGTAAATAAGTAGCCTCCAAGACCTAGTCCTTAAAGAGCAAGGATGGGTCAAGGTTCGCCAATCTGCCAACAGATGCGCCAGCGAATAATCCAACACTTTGAGAACAAAATTCCCCAAAGTCAAATCTGTAGGATTTGGGGCATTTTGCTGACTACAGTACACAATATAATTAAAAGTTTTAAGGAATCCAGTCAAATCTTCTGAATGCGCATGATCTCCGATCACTCAGATGTGACTGTCTCAAAAACCGTCATGAGTCTATAATGGATATCCTGACATGGGCTTGGGAATACTTTGGTAAACCTTTGTCAGTCAACACCAGTTACCGCTGCATCCATAGATGCAAGTTAAGGTTTAACTATGCAAAGCAGAAGCCATACATAAACGCTGTCCAGAAGTGCCACCAACCTCTCTGGGATCGGTCTCATCTGAGATGGACAGTAGCACAGTGGAATCATGTTTTGTGGTCAGACAAGACAACATTTCAAATAGTTTTTGGAAAAAACAGTTGCTGCGTTCTCCGGGCCAAAGAGGAAAAGGATCATACAAGCTGTTATTAGAGACAGGTCTAAAAGCCAGCATCTGTCATGGTATGGGGGGGGGGGGGGGGTGTCAGTGGCCATGGCATGGGTAACTTGCACATCTGTGAGGGCACCATTAATGGAAAATGATATGTATACATTTTGTAGCAACATATGCTGCATTTTCCAGCATGATAACGCCAAACCACATTCTCTCCACATGGTTGCGTAAGCAGAGAGTGTGGATGCAAGCATGGCCTGCCTGCAGTCCTGACCTGTCTCTGATTGAGAATGTGTGGCACATTATGAAGCACAAAATAAGGTAATAAAAGCCCCGTACAGTTACACAGCTGAAGACATGCATAAAGGATGAATTGGGGAAAATTCCAATTGCTAAAAATAACCAACTGGTGTCTTCAGTGCCCAAACTCTTAATGGGGTCTATTTATTAAGCAGCGGGTGCTGCCTCTGACCCACTCCGCTTCAGTTCCGGCTGAAGCGGAAGTTAAGAAGCAGCGGTCCTAAGACCGCTGCTCCTTAACTCATCCACCACCTCTGAGGTGGCGGACAGCAATCCGCCCGATTGAATACGATCGGGCTGACTGACACCCCCTGAATTTGCAGGGGTTGGTATTGCACCAGCAGTTCACAAGAACTGCTGGTGCAATGATTAATGCCGACAGCATATGCTGTTGGCATTTATCGATGTGCGGTGGACATGATCTGCTATATCGGATCATGTCCGTCCGCACGTAATTAAATGGACCCCTATAAGTGTTATTAAAAGAAAAGGTGATGGAACGTGTTACAGTCATCAAATTTGAAATAAGTGTATATTTTCAAAAATTAATTAAATTCCCAAAGTAGAACATTAAACGTTTTTAATATAGTACAGAGTTTTTTCTTTTGCATGTTCCATACTGTCCCAACATTTTTGGAATTGGGGTTGTAAATGATACAAAAATAACAAAGCAAATAAGATAATAGAAATCAATTGATAAGTTGCATAAAATTGTATATTCTATCTTAATCATGAAAGAAAAAAATTGGGGTTTCATGTCCCTTAAAGGGACAGTCTAGTCCAAAATAAACGTTCATGATTCAGATAGAGAATATAATTTTAAACAATTTTCCAATTTACTTTTATCACCAATTTTGCTTTGTTCTCTTAGTAGTCTTAGTTGAAAGCTAAACCTAGGAGGTTCATATGCTAATTTCTAAGCCCTTGAAGGCCGCCTCTTCTCTCAGGGTGTTAGTTCATGTATCATATAGATAACACTGTGCTTGTGCACGTGGAGTTCCAGTGAGCCAGCTCTGATTGGCTGAAATGGATGTCTGTCAATAGAACTGAAATAAGTGGACAGTCTGCAGAGGCTTAGATACAAGGTAATCACAGAGTTAAAAAGTGTATTTATATAACTGTGTTGGTTATGCAACAGGGAATGGGTAATAAAGGTATGACAATCAAAGTCATGGATATATGGATATAAGAGAGCATCAAAAGAGGAGCATAATAAGAACCAGACGGCTAGATTACGAGTTTTTGTCGGTAATGATGTGCGGGGCTAACAAGCATTTTTTTCTCACCGCTCACTTAAGAAAACGCTGGTATTACAGGTTAGCCACAAAAAAGTGAGCGGAGAGCAAAATTTAGCTCCACATCTCACTGTAATACCAGCGCTGCTTACGGTAGCGGTGAGCTGACTAAACCTGCTCGTGCACGATTTCCCCATAGGAATCAATGGGGCTGATTTGGCTGAAAAAAAACCTAACACCTGCAAAAAAGCAGCATTCAGCTCCTAACGCAGCCCGATTGATTCCTATGGGGAAATACATTTATGTCTACACCTAACACCCTAACATGAACCCCGTGTCTAAACACCCCTAATCTTACACTTATTAACCACTAATCTGCCGCCCCTGACATCGCAGACACCTGCATTATATTATTAACCCCTAATCTGCCACCCCCAATGTCGCCGCAACCTACCTACACTTATTAACCCCTAATCTGCTGCCCCCAACGTCGCCGCCATTATAATAAAGTTATTAACCCCTAAACCTAAGACTAACCCTAACACCCCCCTAACTTAAATATAATTTAAATACATCTAAATAAAATTCCTATCATTAACTAAATTATACCTATTTAAAACTAAATACTTACCTATAAAATAAACCCTAAGATAGCTACAATATAACTAATAGTTACATTGTATCTAGCTTAGGCTTTTTTTATTTTACAGGCAACTTTGTATTTATTTTACTAGGTAGAATAGTCCTAAACTAACTACAATAAAATACAATTAAATTAAATAAACTAAAGTATGAAGAAAAAAACCCACTAAATTGCAAAAAATAATAAAATAATTACAAGAATATTAAACTAATTACACCTAATCTAATCCCCCTAATAAAATTTAAAAAAAACCCACAAAATAATAAAAATCCCTACCCTATACTAAATTACAAATAGCCCTTAAAAGGGCCTTTTGTGGGGCATTGCCCCAAAGTAATCAGCTCTTTTACCTGTGAAAAAAAAATACAATACCCCCCCAACATTAAAACCCACCACCCACACACCCAACCCTACTCTAAAACCCACCCAATCCCCCTCAATAAAACCTAACACTACCCCCTTGAAGATCACCCTACCTTGAGACGTGGGCAGAAGTGGTCCTCCAGAGGGGCAGAAGTCTTCATCTGATCCGGGCAGAAGAGGACCTCCAGACGGGCAGAAGTCTTCATCCAGGCGGCATCTTCTATCTTCATCCATCCGGAGCAAAGCGGGTCCATCTTCAAGCCAGCCGATGCGGAGCATCCTCTTCCAACGACATCCAACTGAAGAATGAAGGTTCCTTTAAATGACGTCATCCAAGATGGCGTCCCTTGAATTCTGATTTGCTGATAGGATTCTATCAGCCAATCGGAATTAAGGTAGGAAAAATCCTATTGGCTGATCCAATCAGCCAATAGGATTGATCTCGCATTCTATTGGCTGATTGGAACAGCCAATAGAATGCAAGCTCAATCCTATTGGCTGATTGGATCAGCCAATAGGATTAAACTTCAATCCTATTGGCTGATTGCATCAGCCAATAGGATTTTTGCTACCTTAATTCCGATTGGCTGATAGAATCCTATCAGCAAATCAGTAGTGTTAGGTTTTATTAAGGGGGGATTGGGTGGGTTTTAGAGTAGGGTTGGGTGTGTGGGTGGTGGGTTTTAATGTTGGGGGGGTATTGTATTTTTTTTTACAGGTAAAAGAACTGATTACTTTGGGGCAATGCCCCGCAAAAGGCCCTTTTAAGGGCTATTTGTAATTTAGATAGGGTAGGGTAGGTAGTCTTATTATTTTGGGGGGCTATTTTATTTTATTAGGGGGATCAGATTAGGTGTAATTAGTTTAAAATTCTTGCAATTATTTTATAATTTTTTTGTAATTTAGTGTTTGTTTGTTTTCATACTTTAGTTTATTTAATTTAATTGTATTTAATTGTAGTTAGTTTAGGTAATTAATTTAATGATAGTGTAGTGTTAGCTGTAATTGTAACTTAGGTTAGGGTTTATTTTACAGGTAAATTTGTACTTATTTTAGCTAGGTAGTTTTTAAATAGTTATTAACTATTTAATAACTATTGTACCTAGTTAAAATAAATACAAAGTTGCCTGTAAAATTAAAATAAACCCTGAGATAGCTACAATGTAACTATTAGTTATATTGTAGCTATCTTAGGGTTTATTTTATAGGTAAGTATTTAGTTTTAGATAGGAATAATTTAGATAATAATAGTAATTTTATTTAGATTATTTTACATTATATTTAAGTTCGGGGGCTGTTAGGGTTAGGGTTAGACTTAGGTTTAGGGGTTAATACATTTAATATAGTTGCGGCGACATTGGGGGTGGCAGATTAGGGGTTAATAAATGTAGGTAGGCGTCGGCGATGTTAAGGACGGCAGATTAGGGGTTAATAAAATTTAACTAGTGTTTGCAAAGCGGGAGTGCGGCGGTTTAGGGGTTAATATATTTATTACAGTGGCGGCGATGTCCGGTCGGCAGATTAGGGGTTAAAAATGTATTTAAGTGTTTGCGATGTGGGGGGGGCCTCGGTTTAGGGGTTAATAGGTAGTTTATGGGTGTTAGTGTACTTTTTAGCACTTTAGTTAAGAGTTTTATGTTATGGTCTACCGCTCACTTCTTCCAAGACTCGTAATACCGGCGTTAGGCAAATCCTATTAAAAAGACAGGATACACAATTGACGTAAGGGGATTTGCGGTATGCTCGAGTCGCGGAAAAAAAGTGAGCGGTGAGCCTGTACCTGCCAGACTTGTAATACCAGCAGGCATTAAAAAGCAGTGTTGGGACCTCTCAACGCTGCTTTTTAAGGCTAACGCAAGACTCGTAATCTAGGCGAGAGTGTTTTAAAATATAATGGATTTTTTAATTTAATACAAACTAAATATAATTATATGGTAAAAAAAAACACACACAATAGCATTGCAACTAAGGTAAGTGAAATAAGGGTTTCCATTATTTCCTAAGTCTTTGATTAGGAATCAAATTCGATATGTTGGGATATATTTCCAATAAATCAGTCCAATTTATAGAGGGCAACTCTAATTATCATAACCCCAATTTGTGCAACACCAATAACTAAATATAAAAATCACAGAGAATTTATCCCAAGACAAGAAGGTAGAATACTTTATCAATTTCTCTAAGGTGTTCTTTGTCCAAGTTCAGCAACCCTCAGCAGGAGGAGCAGATAGAGAGAGAGACTAGTTTGGTTTTCCATTTGTATGCCCAAATAACTAGGCAATGGCCTATTATTTGTCACTCAAAGACTATATGGGAGTATCCTTAAACTAGACCAAAAGCCTTGTGTAGGATACAAAGGTGTACGGGGGGGGGGGGGGATTGCTTACATAAAATAGACCTGGTGTTTTCTATGTAAATATTACAAGGAAAAAATTATGTTGTAACACAAGTATCTCATAGGGGCCTATTTATCAAGCCGTCAATTGCAAATACGCTGGAATTCCGCAGCGTAATTGCGGAGAGCTTGATTGACCTTATTTATCAAAGGCTACAGACCTGCAAAAGTAGAATTTTGTGACGTAACATACAATCCGCCTGTCTCAGTCTGACACAGATCGATGTTTACGTCACTACAGATGTTCCGAATACAAATTCAGAACTATCTGACTACTTTTGCTAGTTATCAAATAACTACCAGGTACGCTCGCCACTGTTCCAGCCCAGCGTACCTGCTTTTCAATCCACTGCCCTGGAGGCGGTGAATGCCATAGGAATCAATGGGAGTCTGAAAGCAGTGAGAGCTATGTTCACTGCTGCCCGATATCCCATTGATTCCTATGGGAGATTATAAGTAACGTTTACACCTAACACCCTAACATGTACCCCGAGTCTAAACACTCCTAATCTGCCACTCCGACATTGCCGCCACCTACATTATACTTAATAACCCCTAATCTTCCACCCCCTACACCGCCGCCACCTACATAAAGTTATTAACCCCTATCCTGCCACTCCTGGAGCCCACCCCAACTAAATAAAGTTATCAACCCCTAAACTGCCAGCCCCCCACATCGCCATAAACTAAATTAACCTATTAACCCCTAAACCTAACAACCTGCTAACTTAAAATTAAATATTAACTCATCCCTATCTTATTATACATTTAAACTTACCTTTAAAATTAAATTAAACTATATTAAACTATTAATTAATCTACCCTAAATATTACATTAAACTATATTAAAATAATAATTAATCTACCCTAACTTTTAAACTAAAATTACATTAAACTACAAATTAAAATAACTATATTCTATATTTAAACACCTAACCCTATTTAAATAATTTAAATCTACACTAAAAAATTACTAAGTTACAAAAAACTTGCAACTAAGTTACCAAAAATAACAAACACTAAGTTACAAAAAAATAAAAATAAACACTAAGTTACAAAAAATAAAAAAGAAATTATCAAAGATTTAAACTAATTACACCTAATCTAAGGGCCCTATGAAAATAAAAAAGCCCCCCAAAATAAAAAAAAAAACCCTAACCTACAATAAACTACAAATAGCCCTTAAAAGGGCCTTTTGCAGGGCATTGCCCCAAAGAAATCAGCGCTTTTTCCTGTAAAAAAAAATACAAACAACCCCCCAACAGTAAAACCCACCACCCACACAACCAACACCCCAAATAAAAAGCTAACTAAAAAAACCTAAGCTCCCCATTGCCCTGAAAAGGGCATTTGGATGGGCATTGCCCTTAAAAGGGCATTTAGCTCTTTTGCAGCCCAAAACCCTAATCTAAACATAAAACCCACCCAATAAACCCTTAAAAAATTCTAACACTAACCCCTGAAGATCGACTTACAGTTTTGAGGATCCGACATCCATCCTCCAAGAAGCTGGGAGAAGTTTTCATCCAAGCCCGCAGAAGTATTCACCCAGATGGCATCTTCTATCTTCATCCATCCAGTGCGGAGCGGGTCCATCTTCAAGACATCCGACACGGAGCATCCTCTTTTTTCTGACGACTACCGATGAATGAAGGTTCCTTTAAATGACGTCATCCAAGATGGCGTCCCTTAGATTCCGATTGGCTGATAGAATTCTATCAGCCAATCGGTATTAAGGTAGAAAAATACTATTGGCTGTTGTAATCAGCCAATAGGATTTTTTCAACCTTAATTCCAATTGGCTGATAGAATTCTATCAGTCAATCGGAATGTATGGGACGCCATCTTGGATTACGTCATTTAAAGGAACCTTCATTCGTCGATAGTTGTCGAAAAGAAGAGGATGCTCCGCGTCGGATGTCTTGAAGATGGAGCCACTCTGCGCCGGATGGATGAAGATAGAAGATGCCGTCTGGATGAAGACTTCTGCGGGCTTGGATGAAGACTTCAGCCGCTTCGTTGAGGACTTCTCCCGGCTTCTTGGAGGATGGATGTCGAATCTTCAAAACTGTAAGTAAATCTTCTGGGGTTAGTGTTAGAATTTTTTTAAGGGTTTATTGGGTGGGTTTTAGTTTTAGATTAGGACTTGGGCTGCAATAGAGCTAAATGCACTTTTAAGGTCAAAGCCCATCCAAATGCCCTTTTCAGGGCAATGGGGAGCTTAGGTTTTCTTAGTTAGCTTTTTATTTGGGGGGTTGGTTGTGTGGGTGGTGGGTTTTACTGTTGGGGGGGTATTTGTATTTTTTTTTACAGGTAAAAAAAAAAAAGGGGGGGGTTTATTTTGGGGGGGCTTTTTTATTTTCATAGGGCCCTTAGATTAGGTGTAATTAGTTTAAAGCTTTGATAATTTCTTTTATCTTCTTTGTAACTTGGTGTTTATTTTTTGTGTAACTTAGTGTTTGTTATTTTTTGTAACTTAGTTGTTAGTTTTTGGTAACTTAGTAATTTTTTAATGTAGATTTAAATTATTTGAGTAGGGTTAGGTGTTTAAATATAGAATATAGTTATTTTAATTTGTAGTTTTATGTAATTTTAGTATAAAAGTTAGAATATGTTAATTATTAATTTAATATAGTTTAATGTAATTCTATTATAATAGTTAGAATAGGTTAATTATTAGTTTAATATAGTTTCATTTAAATCTAAAGGTAAGTTTAAATTTATTATAAGATAGGGATGAGTTAATATTTAATATAAAGTTAGCGGGTTGTTAGGTTTAGGGGTTAATAGGTTAATTTAGTTTATGGCGGTGTAGGGGGCAGCAGATTAGGGGTTAATAACATAATGTAGATGGTGGCGGTTTAGGGGGTATTAACATAATGTAGGTGGCGCTGGGCTCCTGGAGCGGAGGAATAGGGGTTAATAACTTTATTAGAGTGGCGGCTGTGTAGGGGGCAGCAGATTAGGGGTTAATAACATAATGTAGGTGGCGGCGGTATAGGGGGTGGCAGATCAGGGGGTATTAACATAATGTAGGTTGCGGTCGGGGTCCGGGATTGGCGGGATAGGGGTTAATAACTTTATTTAGTTGCAATGGGGCCAGGGAGCGGTGCTATAGGGGTTAAACAGTTTAGTATAGTGTGGGTGCTTAGTGACAGTATACAAATAAAGCTGTGAAAAAGCAGAAGAGCAGCGAGATCGATGACTGTTAGTTAACAACAGTCCACTGTTCATCGCCCCGTACTTGGTGCGCAGCTTTTTGACAGCTTTTTTGTTAAATATGGAGAACGTATTCAGGTCCGCGGCAGCGAAGTTAGGCGATGTCAGGCGAGTGTATTGGTGCCGGCGAATGCAGCACAGTTGACAGCTTGATAATTAGGCCTCTTAGTTGTAGCTTGTCCAAACCAAAAAAAAGTAAAACATGTAGAACACTTATTTTAATGCATTAGTGGTTCTGTAGTAATGGCAATAAAGATAAGAAATCAACCATAGGTTAGTTACATGTGTATAAAAGTGGTCTTAGGAAACAAAGAGAATGGCCATAACACACAAATGTAGACGAAAAGAAAACAAAGATGGAACTTTGAGTCTCACTTAGTGATCTATCACCGCTTTAAGGTCTATTAAATACAGAAAAATTACATAACTAACAAGTGCAAAATCAAAAGACAATGCAATAGCACTTACTCTGAATTTTAGATGTTTTTCTGAGAAAATTATTTTTTTCTCCCATTTTCCAGTCCCTGCATCATGTGACAACTATCAGCCAATCACAGACTAGTATATGTATACACTGTGAACTTGTGTATACTCTGATTATGCAAGATTTATTTTGACTTTAAGGATAATGTCCCTACATGTGCTCAGTTACCAATACAAAAAAAGCGGCTACAGTTCCACTACTGATTCCATGAGAAACATTACAGTATGGATAAAACAAGACAACATGTTGAAGCCATGGGGTGGGTGACATTGTGAATATAGTTTCTATTCAGGCAGAAATCATTAGTTTAAACTCTTGTGAAAACTAGGAGCTCACCAGAAATAGCCAAACAAGAAATATTAACCAACATCCCAACCCACAAACAACAATGATGGTTTCATAACTTTATACATTATCAAAACATTAATTAGCCTGACCATTTTAATAAAATATGTTTCGCTGCTTGAGCCACCTTGGACTCTAAGCTAGAAAATGAAGTGTATTAACATTTAAAAAAATGTTTCTTTATTTTTTTGTTTTTTTTTATTTATTTGAAAAGCTTAAAGGGACACTGAAACCACATTTTTTCTTTCGTAATTCAGATAGAGCATGAACTTTTAAGCAACTTTCTAATTTACTCCTATAATCAATTTTTCTTTGTTCTCTTGCTAACTTTATTTAAAAAAGAAGGCATCTAAGCTTTTTTGGGGTTCAGCACTCTGAAAAGCACTTTTTTTATTGGTGGATGAATTTATCCACCAATCAGCAAGGACAACCCAAGTTGTTCACCAAAAATGGGCCGGCATCTAAACTTGCATTCTTGCATTTCAAATAAAGATACCAAGAGAATAAAGAAAATTTGATAATAGGAGTAAATTAGAAAGTTGCCTAAAATTTCATGCTCTATCTGAATCACGAAAGAAAAATTTGGGGTTCAGTGTCCCTTTAAAGTGACTCATTTTTTTAAGCATTTCAGTAAAGATAAACAATGGTGTGTTAATATACAATTACAAACTACAAACTATTACAAATTTCATCATTGAATTGTTGTTTTTACAATACTGACAATTATGTTCTTCTGTTGCTAATGCCGAAACCAAACTTTGTATTATTGATTCTAACAAACTACGTGAAACAGTAGAGAAGATGGATATTAATGTCAGCTGGCTTTACTGGTACACGCAGGCATATACTCTTGTAACTAATACGCATGCAGCTTTATTGTCCTGCTGTTAAACAGATGCAAATCAACTGAAAAGGGAAAAAAAAATCCTCACAGATGTAATAGCACACGAATTTCAGAATTTTAATTTACATGAAAAGTATCCTTTTCACATACATATAAAAGGCAAATAGTTTTGCAGACGTTACTTACACATTTTGAGCTTGTTTTGAAACTTACAGATATCAGCCTGTGTCTTGTCTATAAGATATTGCAATTGGTTGCTGATTACAATTGGTTATAGCAAAAAATTAGCTACTTGTACAACTATAATAATGTAAAAGTAAAAATGCTGACCACTTTGCTTCTAGGTGGTGTTATGTTTAGATGTTATATATAAAGGAGCCAAGTTTTCTATTGATAAAGGACCTTCATGCATTGTAAAACTCTTTTAACCACTTTACATTTAACCCTATCAATTGAAAATGACAGTCGATGACCATGGTCCATTGACTGTCATTTTCAATTGATTGGGTTAAATAGCACAGCTATCGCCACAAGCAGCAAGACCATACTATAGCCTGATCCCTCCATGAGTGAGGCATGTTGTAACACCGTGCATCGCTGCACTATTACAGGACCAAAAAAAACCTTAAGGATCCGTGAATTACAGGGAATTTCAAATTTTAGCTCAGTATTCTCTGAGGCTATAACATTTTTTTTATCCTTAAAGGGATATTTTAATGCAAAATGTTATTATTATTGTTGCTGCCTTTCTATGGGCTCCATTTACTAACATGTCAATGCAGCATAACTCATGCAAACCATGAGTTTAAAAAGCAGCAGTTGTGAAACTGCTGTTTTATAACCGCCACTCGACTTCTACATTAATTCACTTGTATATAAAATCATTTCTTAAACAAAACTGGATTTCCTGTCAGCCCAAGACAAATAGGATTACTATAGAGAACATCCTGGAGTCATTTGATGATCATCAAACTACTTTAGAAGTCATTTGCATCAGATATCACCAGCCTTATAAAGTCATCAGCTAAGGTTGAAAATTCTGGGTGATGACTTCAGAATGAAAAGCAGATTACCCTACTGATTACTTCTAAAGCATGAACAGCCAGTGAATGACTCTAGAGTCATCTCATTTAAATATTTAGGCCTGTGGGCATACTTCAGGATGGCTTTGGATGACTAGTTTGGAGTCATTGATCACTTCAGAATGACTCCAGTAAGACCATTTATTTTGACTAGGGAGGTAAAGTAGGACGTTATTACCTGTTTTGTGGTTTACCATGATTATGTTTTCCATCCAGTTGCTTTCCCTACCAAATAAATACCCTAGGACAGCTTAACCCCCTTCCAGAAATTACTTTACTCTGTTTCTGAATTTTGCAAAAGTACTGACAAACTATCCTGGCACTACCCCATGGACTTTATCAATCCCATGAATTTATGCTAGGTTGACTAGTCACAAAACTCCAAACCACCATGTACAGTCCAGGCACACCCATTAATCAATTGAACTCACTCAATTCCCAGTATTGTTTTCTTAATACAGATTGTTGGGAAATATTGAAATCTGGTTGGCTACAAGATGATGCATATGTCTATGTTTCTTCTCTGCATACTTTTAAGGGTGTTGTACCCATTTTTTTATTTGATGATAAATCAATAAAAAAGTAAAATAATAAATAAATACATTTCTGTGAATTCCACATAGTTATTTGAGATAAGTTAGTCAGATGCCAGACAAGAGTCATATGATACATACAGAGTATGGGAAGAGCTCTGCGTTGCATAAATTGATTATTTATATAGTAGCAATTGTTAAAGGGTTAGTTAAGTCAAAATTAAACTTGCATGATTCAGACAGAGCATGTCATTTAAAGACACTTTTAAATTCACTTCTATTTTAAAATGTGCTTTGTTCCTTTAGTGTCCCTCGTTGAAAAATAATATGCACATATCCTACACTAGTGGGAGCTGCTGCTGATTGGTGTCTGCACACATTTGTCTCTTGTGATTGGCTAACTAAACGTACAATTGTAAAGAGAGGTAGTAAGACTACTTCTCCAAAAGAATACACTTATAGCACTCAAGGGGCACAAAAATATTTTTTTTTTGTATAAGTGGGTAACTTGAAGATATTATCGTACTTGAGATAAACACAAACTGGGAGAGTAACACACATTGAATTTAAAATATAACTTTTATTGGGGTTAAATAAAATTAGTAAATTAAGCTAAAATCACACTTAGGTACTTTATGTAGTGTATATTATAGGTGAACTAAAGAAAACCCTGTTGGATATTAGTGTGTAATACACAATTGTATATAACTGTGTTTCTACCTGTAATGATGACACTGAGATGGTAATATTGGTAGATTATTACCTCTATTATATGACCACTTTAATACAGTAAAGATTGTGTTAATAATACTGAAGTACTAAATAGTAAACATATTATAATGTAAATAATAACAACAACTAAAAGGATATAAATAACACTCGGCTAAATTACGAGTTTTGCGTTATGAGTGAAAAAGCTTCATAACGCTGCTTTTTCACTACCACTGCTATTACGAGTCTTGCAGGTATAGGTGTATCGCACACTTTGTGGGCCTTAACGCAACGTAACTACCGCACCTTTCAAAAAGTCCTTTTTCAATGGGACTTACATAGCGTTGGTATTACGAGTGAGCGGTACACCTTATACTGTCAAGATTTGTATCGCCATCTAAAGTCAGTAGTTATGGGTTTTTACGTTACAAATCTGTAGCATAAAACTCATAACTAAACTGTTACAAAGTACGCTACCACCCATAAACTACCTATTAACCCCTAAACCGAGGCCCTCCCGCATCGCAAACACTAAAATAAAATTATTAACCCCTAATCTGCTGCTCCGTACATCACCGCCACTATAATAAACATATTAACCCCTAAACCACCACACTCCCGCATCGCAAACACTAGTTAAATATTATTAACCCCTAATTTGCCACCCCCGTCACCACTATACTAAAGTTATTAACCCCTAAACCTAACCCTAACACCCTTAACTTTAATATAATTAAAATAAATCTAAATAAAAATTACTATCATTACCTAAATAATTACTATTTAAAACTAAATACTTACCTGTAAAACAAACCCTAAGCTAGCTGCAATATAACTAATAGTTACATTGTAGCTAGCTTAGGTTTTATTTTTATTTCACAGCTAAGTTTGTATTTATTTTAACTAGGTAGAATAGTTAGTAAATAGTTATTAACTATTTACTAACTACCTAGTTAAAATAAATACAAATTTACCTGTAAAATAAACCTAACCTGACTTACACTGACACCTAACATTACACTACAATTAAATCAATTACATTAATTAAATACAATTAAATAAATTACAAAAAAATAAACACTAAATTACCCAAAATAAAAAAGAAATTATCAACATTTTAAACTAATTACACCTAATCTAATAGCCCTATCAAACTAAAAAAGCCCCCTCAAAATAAAAAAACCCTAGCCTAAACTAAACTGCCAATAGCCCTTAAAAGGGCCTTTTGCGGGGCATTGCCCCAAAGAAATCAGCTCTTTTACCTGTAAAAAAAATACAAACAACCCCCCAACAGTAAAACCCACCACCCACACAACCAAACCCCCCAAATAAAATCCTATCTAAAAAACCTAAGCTCCCCATTACCCTGAAAAGGACATTTGGATGGGCATTGCCCTTAAAAGTGAATTTAGCTCTTTTTCTTTGCCCAAACCCTAAGCTAAAAATAAAACCCACCCAATAAACCCTTAAAAAAAACTAACACTAACCCCTGAAGAGGCAATTACAGTTTTTGAAGACCGGAGATCCATCCTCATCAAGCCGGGAGAAGTCTTCATCCAAGCGTGCAGAAGTCCTCAACGAAACCGGGAGAAGTTTTCATCCAAGCGGCAAAAAGTGGTCCTCCAGGCGGGCAGAAGTCCCTTTAAGGGACGTCATCCAAGATGGCGTCCCTTGAATTCCGATTGGCTGATATAATTCTATCAGCCAATCGGAATTAAAGGTGAAAAAGTCCTATTGGCTAATGCAATCAGCCAATAGGATTGAGCTTCAACCCTATTGGCTGATCCAATCAGCCAATAGGATTGAGCTTGGAACAGCCAATAGAATGCAAGCTCAATCCTATTGGCTGATTGGATCAGCCAATAGCATTGAAGCTAAATCCTATTGGCTGATTGGATCAGCCAATAGCATTGAAGCTCAATCCTATTGGCTGATTGCATCAGCCAATAGGATTTTTTCACCTTTAATTCCGATTGGCTGATAGAATTCTATCAGCCAATCGGAATTCAAGGGACACCATCTTGGATGGAACCTTCATTCATCAGTAGCAGTCAACAGAAGAGGATGCTCCGCACCGGATGTCTTGAAGATGGAGCCGCTCCGCGTCGGAAGGAGGAAGATAGAAGATGCCGTCTGGATGAAGATTTTTGCCCGTCAGGAGGACCACTTCTTGCCGCTTGGATGAAGACTTCTCCCAGCTTCGCTGAAGACTTCTGCCCGCTTGGATGAAGACTTCTCCCGGCTTGATGAGGATGGATGTCCAGTCTTCAAAAACTGTAAGTGGATCTTCGGGGGTTAGTGTTAGGTTTTTTTAAGGGTTTATTGGGTGGGTTTTATTTTTAGCTTAGGGATTGGGCAAAGAAAAAGAGCTAAATGCCCTTTTAAGGGCAATGCCCATACAAATGCCCTTTTCAGGGCAATGGGGAGCTTGTTTGTATTTTTTTTACAGGTAAAAGAGATGATTTCGTTGGGGCAATGCCCAGCAAATTGCCCTTTTAAGGGCTATTGGCAGTTTAGTTTAGGCTAGGGTTTTATTTTATTTGGGGGGGGCTTTTTTATTTTGATAGGGCTATTAGATTAGGTGTAATTAGTTTAAATATTTGATCATTTCTTTTTTATTTTGTGTAATTTAGTGTTTATTTTTTTGTAATTTACTTAATTCTATTTAAATAATGTAATTCATTTAATTGTAGTGTAATGTTAGGTATTAGTGTAAGTAGTGTAAGACAGGTTAGGTTTTATTTTACAGGTAAATTTGTATTTATTCTACCTAGTTAAAATAAATACAAACTTAGCTGTGAAATAAAAATAAAACCTAAGATAGCTACAATATAACTATTAGTTATATTGTAGCTAGGTCAGGTTTTATTTTATAGGCAAGTATTTAGTTTTAAATAGGAATTATTTAGGTATTAATTGTAATTTTTATTTAGATTTATTTTAATTATGTTAAAGTTAGTGGGTGTTAGGGTTAGGGTTACATTAGGGTTAGACTTAGGGTTAGGTTTAGTATAGTGGCAGCGACGTTGGGGGCAGCAGATTAGGGATTAAGAAGTGTAGGCAAGTAGCGACGACATTGGGGCGGCAGATTAGGGGTTAATAAGTGTAATGTAGGTAGCGACGACATTAGGGACAGCAGATTAGGGGTTAATAAGTGTAGGTATGTGGCGGCGACATTGGGGGGCAGCATATTAGGGGTTAATAAGTGTAATGTAGGTAGTGACGACATTGGGGGCAGCAGATTAGGGGTTAATAAATGTAGGTAGGTGGCAGCGACATTGGGGGTGGCAGATTAGGGGTTAATAATTATTTTAATTATGTTAAAGTTAGTGGGTGTTAGGGTTAGGGTTACGTTAGGGTTAGACTTAGGGTTAGGTTTAGTATAGTGGCAGTGACGTTGGGGGCAGCAGATTAGGGATTAAGAAGTGTAGGCAAGTAGCGACGACATTGGGGTGGCAGATTAGGGGTTAATAAGTGTAATGTAGGTAGCAACGACATTAGGGACAGCAGATTAGGGGTTAATAAGTGTAGGTAGATGGCTGCGACATTGGGGGCAGCAGATTAGGGGTTAATAAATGTAGGCAGGCGTCAACAATGTCAGGGACAGCAGATTAGGGGTGTTTAGACTCAGGGTTTATGTTAGGGTGTTAAGTGTAAACATAACTTTTCTTTCCCCATAGGAATCAATGGGGCTGCGTTACGGAGTTTTAAGCTCCTTTATTGCAGGTGTTAGGATTTTTTTTAGCCAGCTCTCCCCATTGATGTCTATGGGGAAATCATGCACAAGCACGTAAAACCAGTTCAAAGCAGCGCTGGTATTTGTGTGCGGTATGGAGCTCAACGCTGCCATATTGCCTGCTAACGATGGGTTTTTGCAAACCTGTAATAGCAGCGCTATAGGGAGGTGAGCGGTGGAAATAACTTGCAAATTATTACTGAGCCACTCATAACGCAAAACTCGTAATCTTGCCGACTGATGTTAATAAAGTTCAGTGTTACTATAGCTGATACAATAGTAACTAGATGTGTTCAGCTAGCTGCCTGTAGTGCTATGCTGTTCCTTCAGCAAAGGATAACAAGATAATGAAGGAAATTTGATAATAGAAGTAAATTGAAAAGTTGTTTAAAATATTAAGTTCTATTCAAATCATGAAAGAAAATTTGGGAGTTTCCAGTCCCTTTAAGTCCATCACTGGCAATGATTACGTCATAGCAGTGAATGTATTAGTATTTTTCTTATCTGCCTTTTTTCTACTGTTTGCATTACTTTTTCATTAATCTTTCTCCCTGTTACCTTTAGCAATAATTTGTTATACAACTCTGTGTATACAGTTTCTCTTTAATATTCAGCTAAATAATGTCATTATGCTAATGATCCTGATGTTATTTAAACCCCTGAAGTTTAGAAACATTTATACGCAAATCTTAAGCACCCAAACAAATATTATCCTTTACTTTGCTCATTTAAGTGACAGCAAATATTACATTTTAAAAAGACTGTAACACATTTTGAACTGGACCTTGATACTTGATATTTGTTTTGTTATGTCTTTTTTTTTCATGAATCAGTGTCATTGAGTACCCTTACTTATGAATTACCCAGTATTACATAATTTTGCAGTGCTTTACTGGTACTTATACTAATAATGATCATAATAATTTCTTTACTTACCACTAATTTAAGTAGTTTTTGCTTTACCCTCAGTATTACATTGCATGGTTGATAAAGGGAAAGATATCTCTAAAATGAGTTAAGATTACATTGCAAGAAGTGTTGCTTCTGTAAACATAAGGGGCGAGATTACAAATATGGCGTAGATTTCAATGCAACTGCTGAAACCCATGCCGCCTGTAAGTTCACCTCGCACATCGGGTGAATCACATATAAGGTGCCGGCAGATCATATACTGCCATAAGTCCATAAATCGGTGAGGTACAGAAATGTGCGGAAATAGACATTTCTAGAGTTGCCAGTGACTTATGGAAGTTTATGAACTGCCGGCGCCTAAGAAAAAAGAAAAAAAAAGTTTAAATGCCTGTAAAAGTCTAACCTGCCTCCCAAAAATGAACCTGACACATCAAAACCCTTATATCCCCATCCCCCCACATCCCAACTAATAATAAAATGTATTAACCTCTAAACTGCCATCCCCCTTGTCATGAATATTTCATGATTTAGATGCTAATGGGTTAATTTTCTTTAGCTTGTGTGCTAAAAAGATTTGTTTTTTTTTAAGAAGAAATGTGTTGCTGTGTTTTCCCTTAGATAAGCCAGATCCCCTTATAAATAGTTTCTAAGTTCCACTTGACCAAATGTTATTGCATATCTATTGATGCATCAAGTAAGTAAAAATGTCAGCACAAGAGACAAAAAACAGTGCCCTCTACCCAGAGCTAGATAAGGTCGATCAGAGGACACTAGTACAACTTGAGACATCAATTTAACCATATTATGACACTAGATGATGAAAATATGACAACCATGTCATATTTGGTACCAAACTAATTTGCATGCCATCACTGGGAAATTGCTTATATAGGTGTATGCGCTGAATACGTAAAACAGAAGTTATAAGGTGTTCTATAATTTCAGCCAACGACTCTGAACTTTATGACATGCTGTAAAAAGAATGGAGTGGATATTTCTGGCCCCTCTGTAAGATGGCTGGGTCAAGCAATTTGATATCAATGAAACAGGTATAACATTTTGTGTCTAACAATACAAGTTGTTCATTCTACATGGGAGGCTGTTACAGCATGAGTGACCATCTTTTCTGCCAATCTCCCTGGCACAGACAACTAAGCTAGGAAAGTTTAGGTCTGTTATTTCTCCTTTTTTTCTTAAAAAACAGTTTTCTTGTGATGGCCGCAATTTCTGGAGCTCAATGAGAATCCTTGGCCATTCAACTTATATACTCCTAACCTTTGATAGCAACCTTCGAAAAGAATTGGAGAATTACCCCAACTAAACATTATTGACACCAGATTTGCCAAGTTTGTTGTGTATATGACCTCAGTGAACTGAGTATGATTGCGAAGACTGTAAGCAGAGGCCTCATTTTCATTCTTCCTACCACCTCCCCCCTTAACTGGGGTTAACAGTTAAGATATTACCACCGCAACTCTCAACCAAATAGAACATGGAGAACACTACCACACTTATACAAAGGCTCCTAACTGAGCTGGATTGGAAGATGTGCCGGACGTTTGAAAGTCTTATACTCGCAGTACTCATACGCATGTGGAAGAAGACTTATCAGATCCCGGAATTGCTCATGTTGCAGAGACAGATATTTGATGGGAGACACATAAGGAGTCACTTGAAGTTAGGAAGGAACTGGCTAATAACTTGGTGCGGATGCGGCCGGGCCCCTCCAGGGTAATGGAAAAAAATCAAGCATGGTAATAGAGGCAGAATATTCAACATGCTTAATAGATATACATACCGCCCAGGTGGGTAAAACTCATTTACTTGTTCACAAACACCTATGTAGGTTAAAGTGGTTTCTATTATATAATATAGTATATTATTACTATATTATTATTACTATATATTTCTTTTTGTGTGTTCATATGCTAAATATTAATCAGTTTACCCGGTGAGTACTAAAATATGACATACTATTACCTTTATTTTTAGGGGTCCATGATGGGGCCCCAACATAATATATACAACATCATATACCTATACCATTGCTATATATTTTCTCAGATCTCATCTCCTTAATATTTAAGTTTGCTTGGGGTACATAAGGTACCTCTTCTATACTATAGAGAGTATATAATAGAAAATGGAGATTTCTTACCTATATATTCTACCTATTTGTTTTCATGTACACATTCCATTGTACTAGTGACCTACTGACCACATCATTTATTGTATGCTTACTTCTCATGTTAATCTGGTTAAAGCTTGTACATCTGTATTTTATTTTTACTATGAATGAACATACTTGTTATGTTGTTATTTCTAAAAATCTCAATAAAAGATTATTTAAAAAAATAAAATACAGTTTCCTTATGTATAATTCTATTTGTTAACATATGTTTATTAATAATGCCCTGTGCATATTTTTTTGCATAATAAATCATTCCTTTATTAAAGGGACAGTCAACACCAGAATTTTTGTTGTTTAAAAAGATAGATAATCCCTTTATTACCCATTCCCCAGTTTTGCATAACCAACACTGTTATATTAATACACTTTTTACTGCTGTGACTATCTTGTATCTAAGCATCTTCTGACCGCCCCTAATCACATGACTTTTAGTTATTATCTATTGACTTGCAGTTTAGCCAATTAGTGCAGTGTCTGCCACAACTCACGGGCGTGATCACAATGCTATCTATATGGTTTACCTGAACTACTCTCCCCTGCTGTGAAAAGCAAATACAGAAGCATGTGATTAGAGGCGGCCTTCAAGGGCTTAGAAATTATCATACTAGCCTTTCTAGGTTTGCTCTCAACTAGAATACCAAGAGAACAAAGCAAAATTGTTGATAAAAGTAAATTGGAAAGTTGTTTAAAATTACATGCCCTATTTGAAAAATAAAAGTTTTTTTGGGCCTTGACTGTCCCTTTAAGCTTTTGCCTTTGTCTAATATTTGAACCATGTTACTGAAAGAGACTGGTAGTATTAAGACTGTTTTTAGATTATTTTTGCTAGATTGTATTCTGGGATTTAATTTGTAAGTCTGGGTTTCCTGTATAATACATTTTAAGTGGTGGCAGCTTAGATATAGTTTAGTGTAGGTGGCATTAAAGGGGAGTCTGGGCATTTTTTCTATGTCTAGGACAGACTAGGGAGTGTTGTTAAAGGGACAGTCAAGTCCAAAAAAAACGTTCATGATTTAAATAGGGAATGCAATTTTAAACAACTTTCCAATTTACTTTTATCACCAATTTTGCTTTGTTCTCTTGGTATTCTTAGTTGAAAGATAATTCTAGGAGGCGCATATGCTAATTTCTTAGACCTTGAAGACTGCCTCTAATCTGAATGCATTTTGACCACTAGGGCTCATTAGTTCATGTGTTTCATATAGATAACATTGAGCTCATGCACGTGAAGTTACCCTGGAGCGAGCACTGATTTGCTAAAATGCAAGTCTTTCAAAAGAACTGAAATAAGGGGGCAGTTTGCAGAGGCTTAGATACAAGATAATCACAGAGGTAAAAAGTGTATTTCTATAAAAGTGTTGGTTATGCAAAACTGGGGAATGGGTAATAAAGGGATTCTCTTTCTTTTTCAACAACAAAAATTCTGGTGTTGACTGTCCCTTTAACCCTTGCACCCACTGAATTAACTTATTAACCCCTAAACTGCCATCCCCCCACAAAGATTTTCTCCCTAAGCAATTAATTCAAAATGACCAAGATATAAAAATACTAACTTAACATAAAAAAACATCCTAACATTACATTAAAAAAGCTAAGATTAAATGAAAACAAAAAAATCTAATATTATAAAAATAAACAAAATAATCCAAAATAAAAAAATTAAACCTAATCTAATACCCCTAAAAAAACAAAAAGCCACCCCAAAATAAAAACACCCCCTAATCTAACACTAAACTACCAAAAGCCCTTAGAAGGGCCTTTTGTACGGCATTGCCCTGAAGAAATCAGCTTTTTTACATAAAAAAATAAAAATGAACCTCTAACAGTAAAAACCCCCACCCACCCAACCCCCAAAATAAAAAAGACCTAACTCTAAAAAAATCTATCTAATAATTTACTCACCATTCCTGAAGTCCGGACATCCATCTTAATCCAGGCAGATCCAGCTTAATTTATCGCGGGACCATCTTCTTTCTTCTTGCTGGAGGTGCAGAGCAGTCTTCTGATGCACATATCCGGAGCGGTGGTCCTCTTCGACGGTGGCAGTATTCAGCTAAGTGGAGGTCCTCTTCATTAGATCGTCCACCGCACACTGAAGATTGAATGCAAGGTACCCCTTTTATTTTGCGATACCTTGCATTCCTATTGGCTGAAAATTTCAAATCAGCTAAAAGGATGAGAGATACTTAAATCCTATTGGCTGGTGGGTGGGGGGGGGTTACTGTTAGGAATTAATTTGTATTTTTTTTTATGTAAAAGAGCTGATTTCTTCAGGGCAATGTCCTACAAAAAGCCCTTATAAGGGTTATTAGATTTTTTATTTTAATTTAATCATAGGTTCTTGTTTTTTTAATGTAATGTTAGGATTTTGTTTTTTTAATGTTAAGTTAGTATTTTTATATTTTGGTAATTTTTAATTAATTGTTTAGGGAGATAGTCTTTTTTATTTTATGTAATTGGGGTTAACTTAGGGGGTATTAGGTTAGGGGGCATAGTGATTAGATTAATACTTTGCGTTGTGGGGGAATGGCTGTTTAGGGGTTAATAGATTAATTAGGTAGATTGCATTGTGGGGGTTGGCAGATTAGGGGTTAATATTGTAGCTAGATACTTTGCGTTGTGGGTGGGTGGCAAATTAGGGGTTATTAACTTTATTAGATACTTTGTAATGCGTGGGGTTGGCGGATTAGGGGTTAATACATTTATTAGCTATTACGGTGGGGGATGGTGGTTTAGAGGTACATATGGCGCATGCGTTAGGTGTTTGTTAAGACTTTCAGGGAGTTACGGTGCTCATATACTTATTGCAAGGCTTGCTGCACCTGCCTATTTGTGGCAATGTGAATATGGAGTCAAATTTCTCAATTTTCCCTGCGTAAGTCCTTGCGATGAATATGTGAGACCGGCTAGCGAAGCCGGTTCTATGTTAGTTTATGGGAGTAAAAACAGCGGCCGATGGGTAAAATATACGTGCCGCATTTGTATGCGCCACCATATATGTGATCGCTACATCCGTCTAAAAATAGCCAACCACGGCTTTTACGGGCGACACCGCATATGTGATCGGGCCCCTAGTCTCCAGCATTAACAAATCCACTTTTCCCTTGGATACATTTTAGGTTCTAAATTATTTCTTCATGGGGCCACATATACTATAAATAGGCCAAAGAAATTTGCACCCCAAATGAATTCAAGGCAAATATTTAAAAATGAGTGCTGTTGCCTGACAGACTGATGTATTTTATTCATGCTGTAGCCATTCAATAAAGTGTATACAGCTTATTATTTTTTAATATTTCTGGAGTGTGCAGACACTTTCTAATGAAAATAAAGACATAAGTTTAAAGGGAACTTCCACACATGTAATTCCATCCCTGTTCATACATTACAGTGACTGTAGATATGTACCTATAGAACCAAGGTAATATTTGCAAATAAACAAATGAATTGATCTTTTATCAAGATGTGTGAAAATCCCTTTCATGGCTACTGCATGTAGAAAATATAAGATGAGAATTAAAATTAAATAATATATTAAGAACTTTAGTTAAAAGGAAAATTGAAAGTTAATGTGAAAATGCTGGACATTTTCATCCTTTAGAAATGAAGGAAATAGTAGGGCTTAAAGAATTACATGAAGGACAACAATTGATATTTAGCAGAGATTCTGAGATACGAACTTCAGGCACCAGCAACAATTTTGGTTAATACTAGTGCTCTGTAATAACTGTTTATGTAGTAGTCTGATAGAATGAAATGTGGTTTGTTTAATAGATAGTGCTACTTCTATAATTGTATAGAAATTGTAAGCTAAAAAACAGAATTTATGCTTACCTGATAAATTACTTTCTCTTGTGGTGTATCCAATCCACGGATTCATCCTTTACTTGTGGGATATTCTCCTTCCTAACAGGAAGTGGCAAAGAGAGCACACAGCAGAGCTGTCCATATAGCTCCCCCTCTAGCTCCACCCCCCAGTCATTCGACTGAAGGTTAGGAAGAAAAAGGAGAAACCATAGGGTGCAGTGGTGACTGTAGTTTAAACTAAAAATCTACCTGACTAATAGCCAGGGCGGGCCGTGGACTGGATACACCACAAGAGAAAGTAATTTATCAGATAAGCATAAATTCTTTTCTCTTGTAAGGTGTATCCAGTCCACGGATTCATCCTTTACTTGTGGGATACCAATACCAAAGCTTTAGGACACGGATGAAGGGAGGGAACAAGACAGGTACATTAAACAGAAGGCACACTGCTTGTAAAACCTTTCTCCCAAAAATAGCCTCCAAAGAAGCAAAAGTATAGAATTTGGAAAATTTGAAAAAAGTATGCAGCGAAGACCAAGTCGCTGCCTTACAAATCTGTTCAACAGAAGCCTCATTTTTAAAAGCCCATGTGGAAGCCACTGCTCTGGTAGAATGAGCAGTAATTGTTTCAGGAGGCTGCTGGCCAGCAGTCTCATAGGCCAGACGGATGATGCTTTTCAGCCAAAAGGAAAGAGAGGTAGCAGTCACCTTCTGACCTCTCCTCTTACCAGAATATACAACAAACAATGAAGTTGTTTGTCTAAAATCCTTAGTCGCTTGTAAAAAGAACTTTAAAGCACGAACCACATAAAGATTGTGTAACAAACGTTCCTTCTTCGAAGAAGGATTAGGACATAAAGAAGGAACAACAATTTCCTGGTTAATATTCTTATTAGACACAACCTTAGGAAGAAAATCAGGTTTGGTACGCAAAACTACCTTATCTGCATGGAACACCAAGTACTCACCAAGTACTCTGAAACTCTTCGAGCAGAAGAGATAGCTACCAAAAACAAAACTTTCCAAGATAAAAGATTAATATCTATGGAATGTAAAGGTTCAAACGGAACCCCTTGCAGAACTGAAAGAACTAAATTCAAACTCCATGGCGGAGCCACAGGTCTATAAACAGGCTTGATTCTGAGTAAAGCCTGAGTAAACGCTTGAACGTCTGGTACCTCCGCCAGACGATTGTGTAAAAGAATAGACAAAGCAGATACAAGTATACCTCACTTTACAGCGCTTCACTTTACAGCGATTCACTAATACAGCGCTTTGTAGAGCTAAGTTCAACCTCCAAGGATTTTGAAACAGTGCTATAATCATCGTGAGATTAATAGAAAAGTGAATGGCACCATTTTGTTATGCTTAGTTCACTCTGTTTATAGCATTGCAGTGCAATCTGTGTCTCGGTGCTATAGTCTGGCAAATTTTACTACAGTAATTGTCACAATTTTACAGGTACAGTATTTATTGAATACTAATTGAATACTTGCTGTGCTAGTGTTAAACTAAACATAGCACTATTGCACCCCTAATATATGTTAGTTCAAACATGTTTTCAGGATTTTAAACACTGAAAAGAAAGCTAAAACTGTCTTGTTTCACTTTAAGGCGGTTTTCACTTTACAGCGGGGCTCCGGTCCCTAACCCGCTGTATGAGCGGGGTATACCTGTATCTGTCCTTTTAAGGAACTAGCTGACAATCCTTTCTCCAATCCATCTTGGAGAAAAGACAAGATCCTGGGAATCCTAATCTTACTCCATGAGTAACCCTTGGATTCGCACCAACAAAGATATTTTTGCCAAATCTTATGGTAGATTTTCCTGGTGACAGGCTTTCTAGCCTGATTCAGGGTATCGATAACCAACTCAGAGAAACCACGCTTAGATAGAATTAGGCATTCAATCTCCAAGCAGTCAGACGCAGAGAAATTAGATTTGGATGTTTGAAAGGACCTTGAAGTAGAAGGTCCTGCCTCATTGGCAGAGTCCATGGTGGAACGGATGACATGTCCACTAGGTCTGCATACCAGGTCCTGTGTGGCCACGCAGGCGCTATTAGAATCACCAACACCCTCTCCTGCTTGATTCTGGCAACCAGACGAGGAAGGAGAGGAAACGGTGGAAACACATAGGCCAGATTGAAGGACCAAGGCACTGCTAGAGCATCTATCAACACCACCTGGGGATCCCGGGACCTGGACCCATAAAGAGGAAGTTTGGCATTCTGACGGGATGCCATCAGATCCAATTCTGGAGTGCCCCATAGCTGAGTCAGCTGGGCAAATACCTCCGGGTGGAGTTCCCACTCCCCCGGATGAAAAGTCTGACGACTTAGAAAATCCGCCTCCCAGTTTTCTAATCCTGGGATGTGAATTGCTGAGAGGTGGCAAGAGTGATCCTCCACCCACCTGATTATTTTGGTTACTTCCATCATTGCTAGGGGACTCCTTGTTCCCCCTTGATGGTTGATGTAAGCTACAGTCGTGATGTTGTCCGACTGAAATCTGATGAATTTGGCCGCAGCTAGCTGAGGCCATGCCTGAAGAGCGTTGAATATCACCCTCAGTTCCAGAATGTTTATCGGGAGAAGAGCTTCTTCACGAGACCATAAGCCCTGAGCTTTCAGGGAGTCCCAGACCGCACCCCAGCCCAACAGACTGGCATCGGTCGTTACGATGATCCACTCTGGTCTGCGAAACACATTCCCTGAAACAGGTGATCCTGAGACAACCACCAGAGAAGAGAATCTCTGGTCCCCTGGTCCAACTGTATTTGAGGAGACAAATCTGCATAATCCCCATTCCACTGTTTGAGCATGCATAGTTGCAGTGGTCTGAGGTGTATCCGTGCAAAAGGGACTATGTCCATTGCCGCTACCATTAGTCCGATTGTCTCCATGCACTGAGCTACAGACGGCCGAGGAATGGAATGAAGAGCTCGGCAAGTAGTTAAGAGTTTTAACTTTCTGACCTCCGTCAGAAATATTTTCATTTCTACCGATTCTATTAGGGTTCCTAGGAATGGAACTCTTGTGAGGGGGGAGAGAGAACTCTTTTTGATGTTCACCTTCCACCCGTGAGACCTCAGAAAGGCCAATACAATTTCCGTGTGAGACTTGGCTCTTTGGAAAGTCGACGCCTGAATTAAGATATCGTCTAGGTAAGGCGCCACTGCTATGCCCCGTGGTCTTAGAACCGCCAGGAGGGACCCTAGCACCTTTGTGAAAATTCTGGGAGCAGTGGCCAACCTGAAAGGAAGAGCCACAAACTGATAATGCTTGTCCAGAAAGGCAAACCTGAGAAACTGGTGATAATCTTTGTGGATAGGAATGTGCAGATACGCATCCTTTAGATCTACAGTAGTCATATATTGACCCTCCTGGATCATTGGTAAGATTGTCCGAATGGTCTCCATCTTGAATGATGGGACTCTGAGGAATTTGTTTAGAATTTTGAGATCCAGGATCGGTCTGAAAGTTCCTTCTTTTTTGGGAACCACAAACAGGTTTGAGTAAAAACCCAGCCCTTGTTCCACAATTGGAACTGGGTGGATCACTCCCATTGTATGTAGGTCTTCTACACAGCGTAAGAATGCCTCTTTCTTTGTCTGGTCTGTAGACAGACGAGAAATGTGGAACCTTCCCCTTGGAGGGGAGTCCTTGAATTCTAGAAGATATTCCTGGGATATAATCTCTAAGGCCCAAGGATCGTGTACTCCTCTTGCCCAGGCCTGAGCAAAGAAAGAGAGAGTCTGCCCCCCACTAGATCCGGTCACGGATCAGGGGCTACCACTTCATGCTGTCTTGGAGGCAGCTGCAGGCTTCTTGGCCTGTTTACCCTTGTTCCAGTCCTGGTAAGGTTTCCAGGCTGCCCTGTGTTGTGAAGTGTTACTCTCTTGCTTTGCAGCAGGGGAGGATGAAGCGACACCGCTCCTGAAATTTCGAAAGGAACGAAAATTATTTTGTTTGTTCTTTGTCTTAAAGGACTTGTCCTGAGGGAGAGCATGGCCTTTTACCCCAGTGATTTCTGAGATAATCTCTTTCAATTCAGGCCCGAAAAGGGTCTTTCCTTTGAAAGGGATGTTCAGTAGTTTGGATTTGGACAATACATCGGCCGTCCAGGACTTTAGCCATAGCGCCCTGCGTGCCAGAATGGCGAAACCTGAATTCTTTGCCACTAACTTAGCTAGTTGGAAAGCGGCATCTGTGATAAAAGAATTAGCCAGCATAAGAGCCTTAATTCTGTCCATAATGTTTTCATATGAGGTCTCCATCTGGAGCGCATCTTCCAGTGCCTCGAACCAGAAAGCAGCTGCAGTAGTTACAGGAACAATGCACGCTATAGGTTGGAGAAGAAAACCTTGTTGAACAAAAATTTTCTTAAGTAAACCCTCTAATTTTTTATCCATAGGGTCTTTAAAAGCAAAAACTGTCCTCAATTGGTATGGTTTTGCGTTTAGCAAGTGAAGAAACAGCCCCCTCCACCTTAGGGACCGTCTGCCACTAGTCCCGCGTGGTGTCAGATATGGGGAACATTTTCTTAAAAGCAGGAGGGGGAACAAACGGAATACCTGGTCTATCCCACTCCCTAGATACTATATCTGCAATCCTCTTAGGGACCGGGAACACATCAGTGTAAACAGGAACTTCTAGGTACTTGTCCATTTTACACAATTTCTCTGGAACCACCAAAGGGTCGCAGTCATCCAGAGTAACTAATACCTCCCTGAGCAATAAGCGGAGGTGTTCTAGTTTAAATTTAAAAGCCAACGTATCTGAGTCTGTCTGAGGAGCAACCTTTCCCGAATCGGAAATTTCTCCCTCAGACAGCACATCCCTCGCCCCCATTTCAGAGCGTTGTGAGTGCATATCGGATACGGCTACCAAAGCGTCAGAATGCTCAGAATCTGTTCTTAAAATAGAGCTATCACGCTTTGTAGGTAACACGGGCAGTTTAGCTAAAAACACTGATAGGGTATTATCCATAACTGCCGCCAAGTCTTGCAAAGTAAAAGAGTTAGACTCACTAGAGGTGCTAGGCGTTGCTTGAGCGGGCGTAACTGGTTGTGACACTTGGGGAGAGATTAACGGGCTAACCTCATTACCTTCTGTCTGAGAATCATCTTGGGCCACATTTTTAAGTGCAACAATATGTTCTTTAAAGTGTATAGACATATCAGTACAAGTGGGGCACATTCTGAGAGGGGGTTCCACCATGGCTTCTAAACACATAGAACAAGGATTTTCCTTAGTGTCAGACATGTTTAACAGACTAGTAGTAAGACAAACAGGCTTAGAAATCCCTTTAATCAAGTAAAAACACACTTTGCAAAAAAACGTTACTGTGCCTTTAAGAGATAAAAAGGCACACAATTTTCCAAAACAGTGAAAAATGCAGCAAACTTTTCGAATTTTTTTTAGTATGTACCTAAAGCATTGGTAAGATTGCACAACTAGCAAGAAAAACTATTAACCCCTTAATGCCCAAACAGGATCAATAGCAAGCTAACAACCGGTTAAAACGACTTCAGCACCTTGCCACAGCTCTGCTGTGGCCCTACCTGCCCTTAGGAACCAGATTTGTGGGGAAAAAGCTTCTTATAGGCCCTCAAACTGCAGCAGGACCCTCCATGTGAAACAGCCTGAAGATCTAGTCAATCTAACTGCACATCTGAGGTTCGAAATTAGGCCCCTCCCACCTTACTCCGGTGCTGTGAGGCCTAAAGAAACACTCCTAAGTGTTAAAATAATAGCCATGTGGGTAACAACCCTTGAAAGAAGTCCAAAGGAACCTTCAAAGTGTCTCAAAAAACGATATTTTTTAATAAAAACCGTTTGCCATAAAATAGTGTCAACCAGCATAAATTAGCCCTGTTATGTAAGCTTGTAATTCCATACTTAGTCTATGAATAAAGCTTACCCTTCCCTCATGGGGATCTTATCAGTCCTTTTCTAGCATTATCACAGTCTTGTCTAGAAATAAATGACTGAACATACCTTATTGCAGCCTATCCTGCAAACTGTTCCCCCCAACTGAAGTTTTCTTGTACTCCTCAGTCCTTTGTGGGAACAGCAGTGGATATTAGTTACAACATGCTAAAATCATCTTCCCCCCTGCAGAAATCTTTTCTCATCCCTGCATCTCTTTTCTGCTAGAGAGTAAATAGTACACACCGGTACCATTTAAAATAACAAACTTTTGCTTGTAGAACAAAAACTACAAATCTAACACCACATTCCCTTTACCCTTCCGAGAGGGACCCTGTTGCTTAGAGTCGGCAAAGAGAATGACTGGGGGGTGGAGCTAGAGGGGGAGCTATATGGACAGCTCTGCTGTGTGCTCTCTTTGCCACTTCCTGTTAGGAAGGAGAATATCCCACAAGTAAAGGATGAATCTGTGGACTGGATACACCTTACAAGAGAAATATATATATATATATATTTTTACATTCTAGCATAGCCATTTGCTTTTATATTTACTTTTATACACAATACATTATACTTCTTACACTATGAGGCCCATTTATCAAGCTCCGCACAGAGCTTGTGGGCCCGTGTTTCTGGCAAGTCTTTAGAAGACCACTGCTCCATAACCCTGTCCGCCTGTTTTGAGCAGGCCGACAGGAATCGCCACAATTCAACCCGATCAAGTACGATAGGGTTGATTGACACCTCCCTTTATATATATATATATATATATATATATATATAATGGGGTGGGGTTTACATAAGCAAGAGGTCATAGATAGAGCTGTTTTACCCTGTAAGGAAATGGTAACATTTCTCCCACAGCTCACATACCTGTAGTGCTTGCAACTAGCTAGACGCTTAATGTACAATCAGTCTCTAAATGGCCCCGATGATCAAAAGTGCTACAAGGTGGAAAAATATTCAAATGGATCCACTGCTATGTCGACCAAGCCTATTGTAATATTACAAGCTCTCAACATAGCGGCATTGCAGAGAGGCATTTACTATACATGCTATTGGTCTACGATGCTGGCTTTAGACAACATCCAGCATCGCCGACCATATTGGGGATGTATAGTAAAGGATCCTTTGAATATAACTGTCGTCTGCCTAACCACTAATCCTAATACCCCTAAACTGAAGTACTCCACAATCGCAAACTAGCACTACACTATTAAACATCTAAACTGCTGCATACCCACACCAAGTCACTAACTATTAACCCCTATTCCGCCACATATCGACTGCAAGTCACTAACTATAAACCCCTGTGCCGCCACATAGCCACGGCTAGTATCAAACTATTAACCCCTATGACACCACATACCCAATGCAATAAACTATTAACCCATATGTTGCTAACTATAAACCCCTATACAACCACATACCCACTGCAATAAACTAACTTTAAACCCCTATGCCACCATATACCCACCACTAGTATCTAACTATTAACCCATATGCTACCCCATACCCACCGCAAGCATCTATCTATTAACCTCTATGCTGCCAAATACCCACCGCAATAAACTATAAATCCCTATTTCTCTAATTATAAACCCCTATGCCACCACATACCCACCACAAACTATTAACCCCTATATCTCTAACTCAAAACCCCTATGCCGCCATATACCCACCACAAGTACTATGCTATTAACCCCTATGCTACCAAATACCCCATATGCAAACTAACCTAACACCTAACCCCTATAAACTAATCCCCCCTCTAGACTAAACCCCCTGCTAAACTAACCCCACTAAATTACTACAAATAAAGCTATTACAAAAAATAAAAAAGACTAAGTTACAAAAGATAAATAAACTACAGTATCCAAAATAAAATAAAAAACACCATTATATCTAACACTAAACTACATGGCCCGTAAAATAAAAAACCCTTACACTAAAAAAATTACAATAGGGCCTTTTGTAAAAAATAATAATGCAAACCCCCCCCCCCCCCCATCTACATTACAAGTAATCCACAAAAGAAAAAATACTAACTCAAAAAAACCTAGGCTAGAAAAGAAAAATAACTAATTCTTAAAAATAAAAAAAACACAGTGAAATAGCCCTAACTAACCCCAAAAGTGGTACTTACAGTTGATGGGGAATCCGGCACCTGGTGCAGAGGTGTGTACAATTGTGGTCACACAAGATGTAAATGTTATGAATTTGTAGAGATTACACTTACTTGTTCATCCTTTGTTACTTCTAAAACATTTTCTTTTGAAAAATGCCTGAACTTATATATATATATATATATATATATATATATATATATATACTGTATATATATAGTTTATCGGAAGCTGACACAGTTTAGTTTCCTACTTCTAGAATAACTGTGTTTTCCTGCTTTGTGCTTGTGTTTTTCAGCAATCTGTTTGTTTTCTTAAGCATCATAGTAACTCTAAATCCAGCTTCCTTGTTCGGACCAAACTAGACTGAGCTTATACAAACAGATATCTCCAGCCATGTTCTAGCTAACCTGCTTGATTGAACAATTGTTTATAAATGGCCACCTCCACTCACCATTTGTCTTATTTAAATGAAATTGGAAATCCCACAATTTTCAGAGTTTAATTACTAGAAAAATGTGACAAAATAAATAATGAATTATATTGGAAAGCGATTTCACTAAAGATAATTACACATTAAATTACAATCTCATAGTTAGTGTATCTAGTCCCTTTAACCAGTGGATCCATTATATAGGTACACATTTATAGCATGGCAATAATACCAAATAATCGCCTAAATTACGAGTTTTGCGTTAGAGGCTGTGCGGTGCTAACGAGCAGTTTAGGCTCACCGCTCACTTACAGACAGCGCTGGTATTACGGGTTTTTACAAACCCGGCGTTAGCCGCAAAAAAGTGAGCGAAGAGCAAAATTTTATCCACATCTCACCTCAATACCAGCGCTGCTTACGTTAGCAGTGAACACGTTAGCAGTGAACAGGTAAAACGTGCTCGTGCACGATTTCCCCATAGGAATCAATGGGGGAGAGCCGGCTGAAAAAAAAAACCTAACGCCTGCAAAAAAGCAGCTTAAAGCTCCTAACGCAGCCCCATTGATTACTATGGGGAAATAAAAGTTATGTCTACACCTAACACCCTAACATGAACCCCAAGTCTAAACACCCCTAATCTTACACTTATTAACCCTAATATGCTGCCCCCGACATCGCCGACACCTGCATTATATTATTAACCCCTAATCTGCCTCTCTGGACACCGCCGCTACCTACATTATACTTATGAACCCCTAATCTGCCGCCCCCAACATCGCCGAGACCTACATTTTATTTATTAACCCCTAATCTGCCGTCCCTAACATCGCCGCCACTTACCTACATTTATTAAACCCTAATCTGCCGCCCCCAATGTCGCCGTCACTATAATACATTTATTAACCCCTAAACCTAAGTCTAACCCTAACACCCCGAACTTAAATGTAATTTAAATAAATCTAAATAAAATTACAACAATTACCTAAATAATTCCTATTTAAAACTAAATACTTACCTATAAAATAAACCATAAGCTAACTACAATATAACTAATAGTTACATTGTAGCCATCTTAGGGTTTATTTTTATTTTACAGGCAACTTTGTATTTATTTTAACTAGGTACAATAGTTATTAAATAGTTATTAACTATTTAATAACTACCTAGTTAAAATAAAGACAAATTTACCTGTAAAATAAAACCTAACCTAAGTTACAATTACACCTAACACTACACTATAATTAAATTAATTACCTAAATTAAATACAATTAATTACAATTAAATAAAATTATCTAAAGTACGGAAACCCCCCCCCCACTAAATTACAGAAAATAATAAAGAAATACAAGATTTTTAAACTAATTACACCTACTCTAATTTCCCTAACAAAATAAAAAAGCCCCCCAAAATAAAAAAAGCCCTACCCTACACTAAATTACAAATAGCCCTTAAAAGGGCAGTTTGCTGGGCATTGCATCAAAGTAATCAGCTCTTTTACCTGTAAAAAAAAAAGTACAAATACCCCCCCAACATTAAAACCCACCACCCACACAACCAATCCTACTTTAAAACCCACCCAATCCCCCCTTAAAAAAACCTAACACTAACCCCTTGAAGATCACCCTACCTTGAGAAGTCTTCACCCAACCGGGCAGAAGTTCTCAACGAATCTGGCAGAAGTGGTCCTCCAGACGGGCAGAAGTCTTCACCCAACCGGGCAGAAGTTCTCAACGAATCCGGCAGAAGTGGTCCTCCAGACGGGCAAAAGTCTTCATCCAACCAGGCAGAAGTGGTTCTCGACAGGCAGAAGTCTTCATCCAGACGGCATCTTCTATCTTCATCCATCCGGCGCGGAGCTGGTCCATCTTCAATACATCCGACGCGGAGCATCCTCTTCATCCAATGGCCGACGACTGAATGAAGGTTCCTTTAAATTATGTCATCCAAGATGGCGTCCCTTCAATTCCGATTGGCTGATAGAATTCTATCAGCCAATCGGAATTAAGGTAGAAAAAATCCTATTGGCTGATGCAATCAGGCAATAGGATTAAACTGGCATTCTATTGGCTGATTGGAACAGCCAATAGAATGCAGCTCAATCCTATTGGCTGATGCAATCAGCCAATAGGATTGAAGTTCAATCCTATTGGCTGATTGCATCAGCCAATAGGATTTTTTTCTACCTTAATTCCAATTGGCTGATAGAATTGTATCATCCAATCGGAATTGAAGGGACGCCATCTTGGATGACGTCATTTAAAGGAACTTTCATTTAGTCATTGGATGAAGAGGATGCTCCGCGTCGGATGTCTTGAAGATGGACCCGCTCCACGCCGGATGGATGAAGATAGAAGAAGCCGTCTGGATGAAGACTTCTGCCCATCTGGAGGACCACTTCTTCCCAGTTGGATGAAGACTTCTGCCCATCTGGAGGACCACTTCTGCCAGATTCGTTGAGGACTTCTGCCCGGTTGGGTGAAGACTTCTCAAGGTAGGGTGATCTTCAAGGGGTTAGTGTTAGCTTTTTTTAAGGGGGGATTGGGTGGGTTTTTAAAGGTAAAAGAGCTGATTACTTTGGGACAATGCCCCACAAAAGGCCCTTTGTAATTTAGTGTAGGGTAGGGCTTTTTTATTTTGGTAGGGTTTTTTTATTTTGGGGGGCTTTTTTATTTTGTTAGGGGGATTAGAGTAGGTGTAATTAGTTTAAAAATCTTTTAATTTCTTTATTATTTTCTGTAATTTAATGGGGGGGTTCCGTACTTTAGATAATTTTATTTAATTGTAATTAATTGTATTTAATTTAGGTAATTAATTTAATTATAGTGTAGTGTTAGGTGTAATTGTAACTTAGGTTAGGTTTTATTTTACAGGTAAATTTGTCTTTATTTTAACTAGGTAGTTATTAAATAGTTAATAACTATTTAATAACTATTGTACCTAGTTAAAATAAATACAAAGTTGCCTGTAAAATAAAAATAAACCCTAAGATGGCTTCAATGTAACTATTAGTTATATTGTAGCTAGCTTATGGTTTATTGTATAGGTAAGTATTAAGTTTTAAATAGGAATTATTTAGGTAATTGTAGTAATTTTATTTAGATTTATTTAAATTATATTTAAGTTAGGGGGTGTTAGGGTTAGGGTTAGACTTAGGTTTAGGGGTTAATAACTTTATTATAGTGGCAGCGACGTTGGGGAGTGGCAGATTAGGGGTTAATAAATGTAGGTAGGTGGCAGCGATGTTAGGGACGGCAGATTAGGGCTTAATAAATAAAATGTAGGTGTCAGCGATGTTGGGGGTGGCAGATTAGGGGTTCATAAGTATAATGTAGGTGGTGGCGGTGTCCGGAGCGGCAGATTAGGGGTTAATAATATAATGCAGGTGTCGGCGATGTCGGGGGCGGCAGATTAGGGGTTAATAAGTGTAAGATTAGGGGTGTTTAGACTTGGGGTTCATGTTAGGGTGTTAGGTGTAGACATAACTTTTATTTCCCCATAGGAATCAATGGGGCTGCATTAGGAGCTTTACGCTGCTTTTTTGCAGGTGTTAGTTTTTTTTTTCAGCCGGCTCTCCCCCATTGATACCTATGGGGAAATCGTGCACAAGCACGTTTTACCTGTTCACCGCTAACGTAAGCAGCGCTGGTATTGAGGTGAGATGTGGAGCAAAATTTTGCTCTTCGCGCACTTTTTTGCGGCTAACGCCGGGTTTGTAAAAACCTGTAATACCAGCGCTGTCTGTAAGTGAGCGGTGAGCATAAACTGCTCGTTAGCACTGCACAGCCTCTAATGTAAAACTCGTAATCTAGGCGATTGCATTTTAACAAAAATGTAAAAGTTGCATCTAAATTACACAGGAATAAATTGTATGAAATATGCACAGCATAAATCGTAATTAGAGTACACTGGATATGCAAAAAAACATATTTTTTTTTCTTCTAAGTACAAAAAACAAAGCGTAATTGTTGTTTTTTCATTAAATGGGCTGGTCATGGGCATTCCATTTTCACCCTACAGATCTCAATGTTTTTTCTTGCAAATTAAAAGGTGGAAAAGCTTTATCAAAATGCTCAAAACACTTATTAATCTGAAAGGAAAACCTATGCATACAAAAATAACAGAGATTTAAAATACAGTGCACTGAAAACAGCGTAATTTGATTTGTATTGGGCGTAATATTAAGGTTTAAACAAACGCCGGGTTCATCCTGTGTACTTCGTTCTCAATTGCAAACTTTTACATAGCAGAGGGCTCTCATTATTTCTATGGGAGACATCTCACCACTCGTATGGACAGCCCCTTTTTATATAGAATACCATGAGGGCTGCCCCTATGTTGAAGTGGAAAAACACTTCTAGATCAGCAATTGTTTTAGAAACAGCGCCTAAGTGTTTAATAGCCACCTGCCCCCGCTGTTCTTCCTGGTCTACAATTGAATCTAATAGGGTGCATCACAGAACAACAACAACAGTGTGCTCTCTTGTGTAAGTCTATGGAGTGGCAGTACAGCATCTGCTTGGCTCTATACAACCCCTGGAGGTTTCTTTAATATATTGCTTTGCTGCTGCAGAAAATGTAGGTACCCATTGACTTTCATAAGCTTTGTGAATCTGGTTAATGCATTAGTAATCAGGACATATTGGTTGGTGGATCAATCGTTAAAGGTCTATACTAAAAATAGACTTGTTTTGGAATCCTTGCCCACTGATTACACAGTAGCATCATTTTGTTTTTCCACGCAGTCCAAAATAAAGTTTGTTCTACATTGTTTGCCATTTTAAAATAGCTGCCAGACTCCTCCTTTCTGTGACACCATCATGTACAAAGGGGTTTGTGGATGACGATAATGATTCATGCGCATGCACGGTAAGGTGTGCATGAGCACACAGAAGGAAAGTAGCGGTTAGTGCTGGGGGAGCTGCAGGAAGTGAGCGCAGAGTTGGGAAGGATGTGCTCTCTGGGAACCGGGGAGCCAGGAAAGCTAGAGGGTGAACAGCCTAAACGTGTGCCAGTAGAAGTGAACGATTGGAGAAGGAATGTGTGTCTTTTAACACAATTGCTGTCTGCATGGACTAGTATGCTAAAATATGATATATGGTTGCCTTTCCGCTTACACAAGTCTTTATGCACTTCAGTTCTGTAATCTGACATCTCAGTGGTGGCACGTAAAGCATGTTTGCAGATGTATATTGCATGAGCAATCAAACACCCACAAGCATGGGAACGAGTGTTCATGAACAACCGCTAACCCTGTGTACATGTTGATGTCACTAAAAGGGAGTAGTCCGGCAGCCATTTTAAAACGGCAAATGATGTACATGAAACTTTTTTTTTTAACTGCTTTGAAAAACTAAATGTACTAACTGGTAATCAGTGGGCAAACATTCCAGTATGGTAAATACTAATTATAAAAAAATTGTTCTCATGAACAGAAATCATGCAATTGTTTTAAGTTCTTTTCTATTTGACCTTCAGCTTAGTGCACCTTTGGTTTAGTGCACCTTTGGTTTAGTGCACCTTTGGCTTAGCGATTGATCGATAGCCATCTTGTGTTTTTTTTGCGCACCCCCTAGGAGTCTATTACGTGAGTGATTTAGCACACCGCTCTATTCAACATCCAGATGTTATCCCTATTACTTTCAACTTGTACTATAAGCGCAAAAATAAAAGCACTATTGATTTAACTTGAACAGTCAGCGCACAATAGAGCTAATAGTTTTGCACTCTACTGGAAATCTAGCCCTTTATCTTTTACTATTTTCAACATGTTTTAAAGGTTTTTCAGTTTTGAAAAATAGAATCTGAATAAAAACCTGACCTTGTTTTGTTAAAATTGCTAGGATTGCTCCTATAATCTATATAAAATATGAATCATTTG